>NW_026991382.1:300000-509166 GCF_036370855.1 Dromaius novaehollandiae | reverse complement strand
ATTATGGGCAGAAGGCATTTCAAAGGGAATTCCCAGAGAAGTCATGGATAGGTTACCAACTCCCAACCTGGAAGGTTTGGTAAGAAGCTGGGACAGGATAAGGGGAACCCCATCTTCCTCAAACCCCAAAGTTCCTCCTCCCTTATCCCAAGACCCCGTCTGCACCCCAGGACTCTTAAAACGAACCCTGAGACCGCACAATCCCGGATGGGCGTGACGAATATCTGATGCAGTAACTAAAGTCAATGGACGATGGGGAGTAAATGGCTGCCCCAGACTCGCTGCTTTTTGCCCTAATCCTCCATCCCTCTTACCTGGGACTGGGGAGAATAAGAAACCGAGGAATCCCTTGTATTACCCGGGACAACCGGTTCTAGTGGACTTACCCACTGTGGGACAAATACCTCTAGTACTAAAAGCTTCAAAAAATCTGTATGCATGGGTAGCTACTGATGCCCATGGGAAAGATCATAGAATCCATGCCAGGTGGATCCTCCCTTCCTTTTAGGTCAACAATGTAAAAGGAAGAGGGCACTGGGGAAGAAGACTTGTCTTATGTTGAGCTTGAGTGTCCTCAACGATACTACCTGTGGTAGTTATAACAGTTATTTTTATCATTTTTTGTAATTGTGTGCTGCGATCATAATTAGCTTTATTGTTGAAAACACAACAGCCAAGAATGGCATTCTTAACTTGTGTTGGAAAGATACTTCTTGTCTTAATGTGCTTACATGTGCTATGGCAAACCTACCACCAGAATACACTTCTGGGGCTTGGTATTGTACCGGCCGAATAGGTGATGGGGCAACCACCTTCTTCAGCCCTCTGGGCAACAGAGATGCAACTTACTTTCAATTCCCACCAGGGATAAACGGGCCATTTGCTCAGGGCATTGGAGCTAAGAAGGGGCATTACTGGATATGCAGGCACACAGCATATACATTTTTACCCACGGGGTGGTTGGGAATTTGTTATATAGGGATTATCAGACCTTTGTTTTTCCTTTTGCCAGAAACAAGTGGACCTCGGTTAGGCATAAAGGTATATGATAACCTTGGAGACAGAAGTGTTGCCTGTAAGACGCGATCCATTAAGGGAAATTTGGGCGGGACGCAAAAATGGGGAAATAATCAGACTACAAGCGGCTCTAGAAATTATTACCAACAAAACCGCTGACACCATAGATCTTCTAACTTGGCAATCCCAACAGATGCGCACGGCAATCCTTCAGCACCACATGGTTTTTAGATTACCTGTTAGCTGAAGAGGGAGAAGTGTGTGGGAAATTAAATATTCCTAACTGTTGTTTGGAAATAGATGATGTAGGCGAAGTAGTTCTCCAGTTAACCAAAGATATCAGAAAAATAGCCCACGTCCTCGTCCAAACCTGGAATGGCTGGAGTGGCGATTTGTAGTCCTGGTTACTGGGGGCACCGTGGGTGAAACAGTTAATATTGTATTTGTTAGGTGCAGTTGCCGCCTTAATGTTCTTGTATAATTCCTTGCTTTGTTCAATTAATCGGACATGTTGTGTCAAATATGCAATTTGTTCCTACCACCTTGCCGGACGGCATAAAGAAAATCCGTGCCATCCATTGGCCGTGGCCAACCACAGTACCCATCATTTCCCAGTTTCTCCTGAAGGAGGAAATTGCATATTGACATCCACAGCGCATTTGCCAGCTGTTTTATGCCTATTGTAACAATCCTACCTCATTAACTCAGTTTTGATGTCTGTTTTGTAAAGTTAAATGTTGTTGAAGTTGTTAAAGAATAAGCTTGCATTGAGCAAGACCTCTGTTTAATCACTGTTAAGCACTTTATTTTTTACCCAAACCCATGTTGTTCCCACGACTTCCCCCCCGTCCCTAATTCTCTCTCCTTTCCTTCCTTCCTTGCTTGCTTTCTTTCTCTCTCTCTCTCTCCTGCTGCCAAGCTGCAATGTTGAGACACGGGGTGGTGTAGAGGACCGGTACTAAATGCGGTTTTGTCTTGACATTGCTGCTGCTGCTGCAAAGCTGCCGCTGCCAAGGTGTGTCGGGCAATGCCGCGCTGGCGCCCCCGGGAGCCGTCTGCGAAGTAAACAACCTCGTGCACCTGCACGGGGTAAAAAGGGTGCGAAAAGGGCAGAAGGGCGTCTCTAGGGCACGAACCGCACGTACTCATTTGCCATCTGCGCATGAGCAGGAGACCCCCAGATACCCCAGCCCATTTCTGGAAGGTTCCGAGAGGGCGGACTGCGCATGACGGTTAATCTGCATGGGAAGCGAGGAAGCACCTCCCAGAGGCCGGGCAAGAACCTATAAAAACTGCAGACTGTGTGAATGGGGGGGCTTGCTTGCGACGACTGAAGAACTCGAGCAGAGTCAGCGGAACCAGACGGGAGCTTCCCCCCTCTGCCCCCCCGCCCCGCCGCAAGGACTCCCAAAAGAAGAGGACCAACGGGACGCCGCTGGATCCACGGGTGGTGATATCTTTCTCTCTCTCTCTTCCCCTTTTCCTCTCTTTTTCCCTAAACGTGTGACGCGGGACATGTCTCGTTAGTTGATTCCATTTTGCCTTAATAAATCTTAAACTGGTTGGCTGGTGTCGTTTTCACCTTAATTGAGTGCAAGGGCATCACGAACTTGGTCGTTGGTCCTAAGGGGAGGGAGGTCGTCCTGAACGACTCCTTTCGGGCCGCGACACGTGTCTGATAGGTCACTGGCAGGCCCATAGCTGCTGGCTGTGCTTGTGAGGTCACAGCAGTCCTACAGCCTGATAGGCCAGTGGCAGACCCACAGCTGCTGGCTGTGCTTGTGAGGTCACAGCAGCCTCAGTGCTTCACAGGCCAGTGGCAGGCACGTGGCTGCTGGCTGTGCTTTTCAGGTTACAGAAGCTTCAGTGCCAGGTATGCCAGTTCGAGGCCAATGACTGCTGGGTGGGCTTGTGAGGTCAGAGAAGCCTCAGTGCCCTATAGGGCAGTGGCAGGCCCATAGCTGCTCACTGGGCTTCTGAGGTCACAGCAGCCTCCATGCCCTTTAGGGCAGTGGCAGGCCCCTGACTATTTACTGTGCTTCTGAGTTGACAGCAGCGTCAGCGCCTCATCAGGCAGTTGGAGGCCAATGGCTGCTGGCTGTGCTTGTGAGGTCACAGCAGCCTCAGTGCCTGACAGGCCCATGGGAGGCCAATGTCTGCTTGGTGTGCTTTTGAGGTCACAGCAGCCTCCGTGCCTCATAGGCCAGTGGCAGGCCCATAGCTGCTGGCTGTGCTTGTAACGTCACAGCAGTCCTATTTCCTGATAGGCTTGTGGCAGGCCTCTGTCTGCTGGCTGCCTTTTGAGGTCACATTTGTCTCTGTACCTTATAGGGCAGTGGGAGGCCTCTGGCTCCTCGCTGTGCTTGTGAGGTCCCATCAGCCTCCTTTTCCTGTAGGCCAGAGGGAGGCCAATGGCTGCTTGGTGTGCTGGTGAGGTCAGAGCAAACTCAGTGCCTGTTTGGACAGTGGCAGGCCAATGGCTGCTGGCTGTGCTTGTGAGGTCACATCAGCCTCCGTTCCCTATAGGCCAGTGGCAGGCCCATAGCTGCTGGCTGTGCTTGTGAGGTCACAGCAGTCCTAGTTCCTGATAGGGCCGTGGAAGGCCCCTGTGTGCTGGATGCCTTTTGAGGTCACATTTGTCTCTGTACCTTATAGGGCAGTGGGAGGCCCCTGGCTACTCGCTGTGCTTGTGAGGTCACATCAGCCTCCTTTTCTTGTAGGCCAGTGGCAGACCAATTGCTGCTGGCTGTGCTTGTCAGGTCACAACACTCCTACAGCCTGATTGGCCAGCAGCAGGCCCCTGGCTGCTGGCTGTGCTTGTGAGGTCACAGCAGCCTCAGTGCCTCATAGCACAGTGGCAGGCCCATAGCTGCTGGCTGTGCTTGTGAGGTCACAGCAGCCTCAGTGCCCTATAGGGCAGTGGCAGGCCCTTGGCTGCTGCCTGGGCTCGTGAGGTCACAGCAGCCTCCGTGCTTCACAGGCCAGTGGCAGGCCCCTGGCTACTGGCTGTGCTTGTCAGGTCACAGCAGTCCTATTGCCTGATAGGCAAGTGGCAGACCCACAGCTGCTGGCTTTGCTTGTGAGGTCACAGCAGCCTCAGTGTCTTATAGGGCAGTGGCAGGCCCCTGTCTGCTGTCTGTGCTTGTGAGGTCACAGCAGCCTCAGTGCTTCACAGGCCAGTGGCAGGCCCATAGCTGCTGGCTGTGCTTGTCAGGTCACAGCAGTCCTATTGCCTGATAGGCAAGTGGCAGACCCACAGCTGCTGGCTTTGCTTGTGAGGTCACAGCAGCCTCAGTGTCTTATAGGGCAGTGGCAGGCCCCTGTCTGCTGTCTGTGCTCGTGAGGTCACAGCAGCCTCAGTGCTTCACAGGCCAATGGCAGGCCCCTGTCTGCTGCCTGTGCTTGTGAGGTGACAGCAGCCTCCGTGCCCTTTATGGCAGTGGCAGGCCCGTGACAGTGTGCTGTGCTTGTGAGGTCAGAGCAGTGTCAGCGCCTCATCAGTCAGTGGCAGGCCCCTGGCTGCTGGCTGTGTGTTGTGAGGTCACAGCAGCCTCCATGCCTCCTAGGCCAGTGACAGACCCACAGCTCAGTGCTCCTGAGGCCAGTGGCAGGCTCTTGGCTGCTGGCTGTGCTTGTGAGGTCACAGCACCCTCAGTGCCTCATAGGGCAGTGGCAGGCTCATGGCTGCTGGCTGTGCTTGTGAGGTCACAGCAGCCTCAGTGCCTCCCAGGCGACTGGCAAGCTCATGGCTGCTGGCTGTGCTTGTGAGGTCACAGCAGCCTCAGGGCCTCATAAGCCACTGGTAGGCTGATGGTTGCTAGGTGTGCTTGTGAGGTCACAGCAGCCTCAGTACCTCCTAGGGCAGTGTCAAGCCCCTGTCTGCTGGCTGTGCTTGTGAGGTCACAGCAGCCTCAGTGCCTCCTAGGCCAGTGGCAGGCTCATGGCTGCTGGCTGTGCTTGTCAGGTCACAGCAGCCTGAATGCCTCCTAGGCCAGTGACAGACCCACAGCTGCTGGCTGTGCTTGTGACGTCACAGCAGTCCTATTGCCTGATAGGTCAGTGGCAGGCCAATGGCTGCTGGCTGTCCTGTTGACGTCACAGCAGTCTGAGTGACTGATAGGCCAGTGGCAGGCCTCTGGGTGCTGGCTGTTTTTGTGACGTCACAGCAGCCTCAGTGCCTCATAGGCCAGTGGTATGCCCTGGCTGCTGGCTGCTGGCTGTGCTTGTGAGGTCATAGCAGGTCTGTTGCCTGATAGGCCACTGGCACGCCTCTGTCTGCTAGCTGCATTTTGAGGTCACCTTTGTCATAGTGCCTCACTGGGCAGTGAGAGCTCCATGCCTGCTGGCTGCGTTATGAGGTCACGTTTGTCTCTGTATCTTATAGGGCAGTGGCAGGATCCTAGCTGCTGGCTGTGCTGGTGACGTCACAGCAGCCTCAGTGCCTCCGAGGCCAGTGTCAGGGTCATGGCTGCTGGCTGTGCTTGTGAGGTCACAGCAGCCTCAGTGCCTCCTAGGCCAGTGGCAGGCTCCTGGCTGCTGGCTGTGTTTGTGAGGTCACAGCAGCCTCCGTGTCTCATAGGGCAGTGTCAGGCTCATGGTTGCTGGCTGTGCTTGTCAGGTCACAGCAGCCTGAGTGCCTCCTAGGTCACTGGCTAGCTCATGGCTGCTGGCGGTGCTTGTGAGGTCACAGCAACCTCAGTGCCTTATAAGCCAGTGGCAGGCCCCTGACTGCTGGCTGTGCTTGTGAGGTCACAGCAGCCTCAGTGCCCCTGAGGCCAGTTGTAGGCTCCTAGCTGCTGGCTGTGCTTGTGAGGTCACAGCAGCCTCAGTGCCTCCTAGGCCAGTGTCAGGCTCATGACTGCTTTCTGTGCTTGTGAGGTCACAGCAGCCTCCGTGCCTCAAAGGCCAGTGGCAGGCTCATGGCTGTTGGATGTGCTTGTGAGGTCACAGCAGCCTCAGTGCTTCTCAGGGCAGTGGCAGGCTCCTGGCTGCTGGCTGTGCTTGTCAGGTGACAGCAGCCTGAGTGCCTCCTAGGCCAGTGGCATGCTCCTGGCTGCTCCTGTGCTTGTGAGGTCACAGCAGCCTCCATGCCTCCTTGGCCACTGGCTAGCTCATGGCTGCTGGCGGTGCTTGTGAGGTCACAGCAACCTCAGTGCCTCCTAAGCCAGTGGCAGGCCCCTGACTGCTGGCTGTGCTGGTGAGGTCACAGCAGCCTCAGTGCCTCCTAAGCCAGTGGCAGGCTCATGGCTGCTGGCTGTGTTTGTGAGGTCACAGCAGCCTCAGTGCCTCCAAGGCCAGTGGCAGGCTCTTGGCTGCTGGCTGTGCTTGTGAGGTCACAGCACCCTCAGTGCCCCATAGGGCAGTGGCAGGCTCATGGCTGCTGGCTGTGCTTGTGAGGTCACAGCAGCCTCAGTGCCTCCCAGGCGACTGGCAAGCTCATGGCTGCTGGCTGGGCTTGTGAGGTCACAGCAGCCTCAGGGCCTCATAGGTTAGGGGCAAGCGCCCCCTTCTGTTTGTGCTTGTCAGGTCACAGCAGCCTCCGTGCCTCGTAGGCCAGTGGCAGGCCCCTGGCTGCTGGTTGTGCTTGTGAGGTCACAGCAGCCTCAGTGCCTTCGAGGCCAGTGTCAGGCTCATGGCTGCTGGCTGAGCTTGGGAGGTCACAGCAGTCTGAGTGCCTCCTAGGCCAGTAGCAGGCTCCTGGCTGCTGGCTGTGCTTGTGAGGTCACAGCAGCCTCAGTGCCTCCGAGGCCAGTGTCAGGCTCATGGCTGCTGGCTGAGCTTGGGAGGTCACAGCAGTCTGAGTGCCTGCTAGGCCAGTGGCAGGCTCATGGATGTTGGATGTGCTTGTGAGCTCACAGCAGCCTCAGTACCTCCTAGGCCAGTCGCAGGCTCCTGGCTGCTGGCTGTGCTTGTGAGGTCACAGCAGCCTCAGTGCCTCCTATGGCAGTGGCAGGCTCCTGGCTGCTGGTTGTGCTGGTGAGGTCACAGCAGCCTCAGTGCCTCTGAGGCCAGTGGCAGGCTCATGGCTGCTGGCTGAGCTTGTGAGGTCACAGCAACCTCAGTGCCTCATAAGCCGCTGGCAGTCCCCTGACTGCTGGCTGTGCTTGTGAGGTCACAGCAGCCTCAGTGCTTCCTAGGCCAGTAGCAGGCTCCTGGCTGCTGGCTGTGCTTGTGAGGTCACAGCAGCCTCAGTGCCTCATAAGCCAGTAGCAGGCTCATGGCTGCTGGCTGAGCTTGGGAGGTCACAGCAGTCTGAGTGCCTCCTAGGCCAGTAGAAGGCTCCTGGCTGCTGGCTGTGCTTATGAGGTGACAGCAGCCTCAGTGCCTCCTAGGCCAGTGGCAGGCTCATGGCTGCTGGCTGTGCTTGTGAGGTCACAGCAGCCTCAGTGCCTCCTAGGCCAGTAGCAGGCTCATGGCTGCTGGCTGATTTTGTGAGGTCACAGCAGCCTCATTGCCTCCGAGGCCAGCGGCAGGCTCATGGCTGTTGGATGTGCTTGTGAGGTCACAGCAGCCTCATTGCCTCCGAGGCCAGCGGCAGGCTCCTGGCTGCTGGCTGTGCTTGTGAGGTCACAGCAGCCTGAGTGCCTCCTAGGCCAGTGGCAGGCTCCTGGCTGCTGGCTGTGCTTGTGAGGTCACAGCAGCCTCAGTGCCTCCTAGGCCAGTGGCAGGCTCATGGCTGCTGGCTGTGCTTGTGAGGTCACAGCAGCCTCAGTGCCTCCTAGGCCAGTGGCAGGCTCCTGGCTGCTGGCTGTGCTTGTGACGTCACAGCAGCCTGCGTGCCTCCTAGGCCAGTGGCAGGCTCCTGGCTGCTGGCTGTGACTGTGAGGTCACAGCAGCCTCACTGCCTCCTAGGCCAGTGGCAGGCTCCTGGCTACTGGCTGTGCTTGTGAGGTCACAGCAGCCTCAGTGCCTCCTAGGCCAGTAGCAGGCTCATGGCTGCTGGCTGTGCTTGGGAGGTCACAGCAGCCTCAGTGCCTCCGAGGCCAGCGGCAGGCTCCTGGCTGCTGGCTGTGCTTGTGAGGTCACAGCAGCCTCATTGCCTCCGAGGCCAGTGGCAGGCTCATGGCTGCTGGCTGTGCTTGTGAGGTCACAGCAGCCTCCGTGCCTCCTAGGCCAGTGGCAGGCTCATGGCTGCTGGCTGTGCTTGTGAGGTCACAGCAGCCTCAGTGCCTCATTGGCCAGTGGCAGGCCCTTCACTGCTGGCTGTACTTGTGATGTCACGGAAGTACCAGTGCCTGATAGGTCAGTGACAGCTCCATGCCTGCTGGCTGCGTTATGAGGTCACGTTTGTCTCGGGGCCTCATAGGGCAGTTGGATGCCCATGCCTGCTGGCCGTGCTTGTCAGGTCACAGCAGTCCTATTCCTGATAGGCCAGTTCAAGGCCAATGACTGCTGTGAGGTCAGAGAAGCCTCAGTGCCCTATAGGCCAGTGGCAGGCCCATAGCTGCTGGCTGTGCTTGTGAGGTCACAGCAGCCTCAGTGCCCTATAGGGCAGTTTCAGGCCCATACATGCTGGCTGTGCTTGTGAGGTCACAGCAGCCTCCGTGCCCTTTATGGCAGTGGCAGGCCCGTGACAGTGTGCTGTGCTTGTGAATAATTTGTAGTACAGAGGATCCGACAATGAAGGATAATCCTCTTTTTGCGAATCTGAAGGGCTATAAAGCCCTGCTCTCTCTTGGCATGGCTCGGGCAACAGTTTGTGGTGTTTTAGGGGCGGCACTAATTGCTGCCCGGTGGGGGAGGCAAGGTGATAAAAAGACCATTGAGTCCTTGGGAGAACACATAAGAAACTCCCAGAGTCGAGCCAAAGAGACAATCGAGTTCTTGCAAGACTCCCGGAGTCGAGCCAAAGAGACAGTTGAGTCTTTGCAAGAACAGGTAAGAAACTTGCAAAGTCAACTCACTGCGGAGCGCAACCATACTCAGCGGCTTCACATAATCTTATCAGACTCACTAGACCGAGAGAGAATCCTGCGGTCTGAATTGGAAGAAAACAGGCGGGGGGTTAATGATAGTGAACCGGGATTCTCGAATTTGGCCGAACTAGACGGAAAACAGGCATCTGATCTAAAATCCATATATCCAATTAAAGAATTAGAAGACAGCAGGAACTGCTTTTATCCTGGAGATGGGAATGTAGTAATGAGACCCTTGATTAAAACGGAAACCACTGATAATGGTCAGGGGGGTATTCAACGACGTACCACGCGTATTATCCCCTATTCCCCTCAGGACTTGGCTAAAATACAGGAAAAATACTCCCGGGGCTCCCGGGAAACTGAAACTGAGTATGTGTGGAGAGTCTCCCTCACCGGGGGGGATCGCATTCTGCTGAGCGAAGATGAAGCTAGAGGATATTGGGGACCCAGAGTCTTTCTAACCACAAATGATAACAGGGAACCATGGTCCTTGACCCAGAGGGTAGCCTACTGGGCAGGAGGATTAGACCCAATGGAAAGAGGAGACCCTTTTTCTATTAAAACACCCACAGCGGGCCACATTCTGGAAAGCGTGCAGAAAACTGCTTGCCTCCAATTGATGCATGACCGTTTGCTGCTTCCGCAGCAGCCCTCCCCCATGCAGTGTGTGGCAGACCCCGAGAGGTTACATCCTCTGATCAGGGGACTTCCTGATGCTGTTCAGCTGCAAGACCGATTACGAACTCCCCGACTGAGACGAAGGGGAGGCCCCCCCGACATGACTTGGGGGGAGGTGGCACAGGAGCTAATTAATTACGGAAGGCGTATGGGATTCACTGGCCAGGGGGAAACAAAGCATAAAGCAGAAATAAGAAGAGTTGAGGAAAGTGGGAGGCAATATAAATCACTGCAACACCCACATCCTGGGAAACCGGTACGGGTGTTGGATAGCAGGAGACAATTATTATGGGCAGAAGGCATTTCAAAGGGAATTCCCAGAGAAGTCATGGATAGGTTACCAACTCCCAACCTGGAAGGTTTGGTAAGAAGTTGGGACAGGATAAGGGGAACCCCATCTTCCTCAAACCCCAGAGTTCCTCCTCCCTTATCCCAAGACCCCGTCTGCACCCCAGGACTCTTAAAACGAACCCTGAGACCGCACAATCCCGGATGGGCGCGACGAATATCTGATGCAGTAACTAAAGTCAATGGACGATGGGGAGTAAATGGCTGCCCCAGACTTGCTGCTTTTTGCCCTAATCCTCCATCCCTCTTACCTGGGACTGGGGAGAATAAGAAACCGAGGAATCCCTTGTATTACCCGGGACAACCGGTTCTAGTGGACTTACCCACTGTGGGACAAATACCTCTAGTACTAAAAGCTTCAAAAAATCTGTATGCATGGGTAGCTACTGATGCCCATGGGAAAGATCATAGAATCCATGCCAGGTGGATCCTCCCTTCCTTTTAGGTCAACAATGTAAAAGGAAGAGGGCACTGGGGAAGAAGACTTGTCTTATGTTGAGCTTGAGTGTCCTCAACGATGCTACCTGTGGTAGTTATAACAGTTATTTTTATCATTTTTTGTAATTGTGTGCTGCGATCATAATTAGCTTTATTGTTGAAAACACAACAGCCAAGAATGGCATTCTTAACCTGTGTTGGAAAGATACTTCTTGTCTTAATGTGCTTACATGTGCTATGGCAAACCTACCACCAGAATACACTTCTGGGGCTTGGTATTGTACCGGCCGAATAGGTGATGGGGCAACCACCTTCTTCAGCCCTCTGGGCAACAGAGGTGCAACTTACTTTCAATTCCCACCAGGGATAAACGGGCCATTTGCTCAGGGCATTGGAGCTAAGAAGGGGCATTACTGGATATGCAGGCACACAGCATATACATTTTTACCCACGGGGTGGTTGGGAATTTGTTATATAGGGATTATCAGACCTTTGTTTTTCCTTTTGCCAGAAACAAGTGGACCTCGGTTAGGCATAAAGGTATATGATAACCTTGGAGACAGAAGTGTTGCCTGTAAGACGCGATCCATTAAGGGAAATTTGGGCGGGACGCAAAAATGGGGAAATAATCAGACTACAAGCGGCTCTAGAAATTATTACCAACAAAACCGCTGACACGATAGATCTTCTAACTTGGCAATCCCAACAGATGCGCACGGCAATCCTTCAGCACCACATGGTTTTTAGATTACCTGTTAGCTGAAGAGGGAGAAGTGTGTGGGAAATTAAATATTCCTAACTGTTGTTTGGAAATAGATGATGTAGGCGAAGTAGTTCTCCAGTTAACCAAAGATATCAGAAAAATAGCCCACGTCCTCGTCCAAACCTGGAATGGCTGGAGTGGCGATTTGTAGTCCTGGTTACTGGGGGCACCGTGGGTGAAACAGTTAATATTGTATTTGTTAGGTGCAGTTGCCGCCTTAATGTTCTTGTATAATTCCTTGCTTTGTTCAATTAATTGGACATGTTGTGTCAAATATGCAACTTGTTCCTACCACCTTGCCGGACGGCATAAAGAAAATCCGTGCCATCCATTGGCCGTGGCCAACCACAGTACCCATCATTTCCCAGTTTCTCCTGAAGGAGGAAATTGCATATTGACATCCACAGCGCATTTGCCAGCTGTTTTATGCCTATTGTAACAATCCCACCTCATTAACTCAGTTTTGATGTCTGTTTTGTAAAGTTAACTGTTGTTGAAGTTGTTAAAGAATAAGCTTGCATTGAGCAAGACCTCTGTTTAATCACTGTTAAGCACTTTATTTTTTACCCAAACCCATGTTGTTCCCACGACTTCCCCCCCGTCCCTAATTCTCTCTCCTTTCCTTCCTTCCTTGCTTGCTTTCTTTCTCTCTCTCTCTCTCCTGCT
Organism: Dromaius novaehollandiae; assembly: GCF_036370855.1. NCBI lineage: Eukaryota > Metazoa > Chordata > Aves > Casuariiformes > Dromaiidae > Dromaius > Dromaius novaehollandiae. Next base: position 497,337 of record NW_026991382.1, on the reverse strand, counting down.
GCCAAGCTGCAATGTTGAGACACGGGGTGGTGTAGAGGACCGGTACTAAATGCGGTTTTGTCTTGACATTGCTGCTGCTGCTGCAAAGCTGCCGCTGCCAAGGTGTGTCGGGCAATGCCGCGCTGGCGCCCCCGGGAGCCGTCTGCGAAGTAAACAACCTCGTGCACCTGCACGGGGTAAAAAGGGTGCGAAAAGGGCAGAAGGGCGTCTCTAGGGCACGAACCGCACGTACTCATTTGCCATCTGCGCATGAGCAGGAGACCCCCAGATACCCCAGCCCATTTCTGGAAGGTTCCGAGAGGGCGGACTGCGCATGACGGTTAATCTGCATGGGAAGCGAGGAAGCACCTCCCAGAGGCCGGGCAAGAACCTATAAAAACTGCAGACTGTGTGAATGGGGGGGCTTGCTTGCGACGACTGAAGAACTCGAGCAGAGTCAGCGGAACCAGACGGGAGCTTCCCCCCTCTGCCCCCCCGCCCCGCCGCAAGGACTCCCAAAAGAAGAGGACCAACGGGACGCCGCTGGATCCACGGGTGGTGATATCTTTCTCTCTCTCTCTTCCCCTTTTCCTCTCTTTTTCCCTAAACGTGTGACGCGGGACATGTCTCGTTAGTTGATTCCATTTTGCCTTAATAAATCTTAAACTGGTTGGCTGGTGTCGTTTTCACCTTAATTGAGTGCAAGGGCATCACGAACTTGGTCGTTGGTCCTAAGGGGAGGGAGGTCGTCCTGAACGACTCCTTTCGGGCCGCGACACGTGTCTGATAGGTCACTGGCAGGCCCATAGCTGCTGGCTGTGCTTGTGAGGTCACAGCAGTCCTACAGCCTGATAGGCCAGTGGCAGACCCACAGCTGCTGGCTTTGCTTGTGAGGTCACAGCAGCCTCAGTGTCTTATAGGGCAGTGGCAGGCCCCTGTCTGCTGGCTGTGCTTGTGAGGTCACAGCAGCCTCAGTGCTTCACAGGCCAGTGGCAGGCACGTGGCTGCTGGCTGTGCTTTTCAGGTTACAGAAGCTTCAGTGCCAGGTATGCCAGTTCGAGGCCAATGACTGCTGGGTGGGCTTGTGAGGTCAGAGAAGCCTCAGTGCCCTATAGGGCAGTGGCAGGCCCATAGCTGCTCACTGGGCTTCTGAGGTCACAGCAGCCTCCATGCCCTTTAGGGCAGTGGCAGGCCCCTGACAATTTACTGTGCTTCTGAGTTGACAGCAGCGTCAGCGCCTCATCAGGCAGTTGGAGGCCAATGGCTGCTGGCTGTGCTTGTGAGGTCACAGCAGCCTCAGTGCCTGACAGGCCCATGGGAGGCCAATGTCTGCTTGGTGTGCTTTTGAGGTCACAGCAGCCTCCGTGCCTCCTAGGCCAGTGGCAGGCCCGAAGCTGCTGGCTGTGCTTGTAACGTCACAGCAGTCCTATTTCCTGATAGGCTTGTGGCAGGCCTCTGTCTGCTGGCTGCCTTTTGAGGTCACATTTGTCTCTGTACCTTATAGGGCAGTGGGAGGCCTCTGGCTCCTCGCTGTGCTTGTGAGGTCCCATCAGCCTCCTTTTCCTGTAGGCCAGAGGGAGGCCAATGGCTGCTTGGTGTGCTGGTGAGGTCAGAGCAAACTCAGTGCCTGTTTGGACAGTGGCAGGCCAATGGCTGCTGGCTGTGCTTGTGAGGTCACAGCAGCCTCCGTTCCCTATAGGCCAGTGGCAGGCCCATAGCTGCTGGCTGTGCTTGTGAGGTCACAGCAGTCCTAGTTCCTGATAGGGCCGTGGAAGGCCCCTGTGTGCTGGATGCCTTTTGAGGTCACATTTGTCTCTGTACCTTATAGGGCAGTGGGAGGCCCCTGGCTACTCGCTGTGCTTGTGAGGTCACATCAGCCTCCTTTTCTTGTAGGCCAGTGGCAGACCAATTGCTGCTGGCTGTGCTTGTCAGGTCACAACACTCCTACAGCCTGATTGGCCAGCAGCAGGCCCCTGGCTGCTGGCTGTGCTTGTGAGGTCACAGCAGCCTCAGTGCCTCATAGCACAGTGGCAGGCCCATAGCTGCTGGCTGTGCTTGTGAGGTCACAGCAGCCTCAGTGCCCTATAGGGCAGTGGCAGGCCCTTGGCTGCTGCCTGGGCTCGTGAGGTCACAGCAGCCTCCGTTCCCTTTAGGCCAGTGGCAGGCCCCTGGCTACTGGCTGTGCTTGTCAGGTCACAGCAGTCCTATTGCCTGATAGGCAAGTGGCAGACCCACAGCTGCTGGCTTTGCTTGTGAGGTCACAGCAGCCTCAGTGTCTTATAGGGCAGTGGCAGGCCCCTGTCTGCTGTCTGTGCTTGTGAGGTCACAGCAGCCTCAGTGCTTCACAGGCCAGTGGCAGGCCCATAGCTGCTGGCTGTGCTTGTCAGGTCACAGCAGTCCTATTGCCTGATAGGCAAGTGGCAGACCCACAGCTGCTGGCTTTGCTTGTGAGGTCACAGCAGCCTCAGTGTCTTATAGGGCAGTGGCAGGCCCCTGTCTGCTGTCTGTGCTCGTGAGGTCACAGCAGCCTCAGTGCTTCACAGGCCAATGGCAGGCCCCTGTCTGCTGCCTGTGCTTGTGAGGTGACAGCAGCCTCCGTGCCCTTTATGGCAGTGGCAGGCCCGTGACAGTGTGCTGTGCTTGTGAGGTCAGAGCAGTGTCAGCGCCTCATCAGGCAGTGGCAGGCCCCTGGCTGCTGGCTGTGTGTTGTGAGGTCACAGCAGCCTCCATGCCTCCTAGGCCAGTGACAGACCCACAGCTCAGTGCTCCTGAGGCCAGTTGTAGGCTCTTGGCTGCTGGCTGTGCTGGTGAGGTCACAGCAGCCTCAGTGCCTCCTAGGCCAGTGTCAGGCTCATGACTGCTGGCTGTGCTTGTGAGGTCACAGCAGCCTCCGTGCCTCAAAGGCCAGTGGCAGGCTCATGGCTGCTTTCTGTGCTTGTGAGGTCACAGCAGCCTCAGTGCTTCTCAGGGCAGTGGCAGGCTCCTGGCTGCTGGCTGTGCTTGTCAGGTGACAGCAGCCTGAGTGCCTCCTAGGCCAGTGGCATGCTCCTGGCTGCTCCTGTGCTTGTGAGGTCATAGCAGCCTCCATGCCTCCTTGGCCACTGGCTAGCTCATGGCTGCTGGCTGTGCTTGTGAGGTCACAGCAGCCTCAGGGCCTCATAGGTTAGGGGCAGGCGCCCCCTTCTGTTTGTGCTTGTCAGGTCACAGCAGCCTGAATGCCTCCTAGGCCAGTGACAGACCCACAGCTGCTGGCTGTGCTTGTGACGTCACAGCAGTCCTATTGCCTGATAGGTCAGTGGCAGGCCAATGGCTGCTGGCTGTCCTGTTGACGTCACAGCAGTCTGAGTGACTGATAGGCCAGTGGCAGGCCTCTGGGTGCTGGCTGTTTTTGTGACGTCACAGCAGCCTCAGTGCCTCATAGGCCAGTGGTATGCCCTGGCTGCTGGCTGCTGGCTGTGCTTGTGAGGTCATAGCAGGTCTGTTGCCTGATAGGCCACTGGCACGCCTCTGTCTGCTAGCTGCATTTTGAGGTCACCTTTGTCATAGTGCCTCACTGGGCAGTGAGAGCTCCATGCCTGCTGGCTGCGTTATGAGGTCACGTTTGTCTTGGGGCCTCATAGGGCAGTTGGATGCCCATGCCTGCTGGCTGTGCTTGTGAGGTACAGCAGACTTATTGCCTGATAGGTTAGTGGCAGGCCCTTGGCTGCTTGGTGTGCTTGTGAGGTCACAGCAGCCTCAGTGCCTGATAGGCCGGTGGGAGGCCAATGGCTGCTTGGTGTGCTTTTGAGGTCACAGCAGCCTCCGTGCCTCCTAGGCCAGTGGAGGCCCGTAGCTGCTGGCTGTGCTTGTAAGGTCACAGCAGTCCTATTTCCTGATAGGCCTGTGGCAGGCCTCTGTCTGCTGGCTGCCTTTTGAGGTCATATTTGTCTCTGTATCTTATAGGGCAGTGGCAGGCTCCTGGCTGCTGGCTGTGTTTGTGAGGTCACAGCAGCCTCCGTGTCTCATAGGGCAGTGTCAGGCTCATGGTTGCTGGCTGTGCTTGTGAGGTCACAGCAGCCTGAGTGCCTCCTAGGTCACTGGCTAGCTCATGGCTGCTGGCGGTGCTTGTGAGGTCACAGCAGCCTCAGTGCCTCCTAGGCCAGTGTCAGGCTCATGACTACTGGCTGTGCTTGTGAGGTCACAGCAGCCTCCGTGCCTCAAAGGCCAGTGGCAGGCTCCTGGCTGGTGGCTGTGCTTGTCAGGTGACAGCAGCCTGAGTGCCTCCTAGGCCAGTGGCATGCTCCTGGCTGCTCCTGTGCTTGTGAGGTCACAGCAGCCTCCATGCCTCCTTGGCCACTGGCTAGCTCATGGCTGCTGGCGGTGCTTGTGAGGTCACAGCAACCTCAGTGCCTCCTAAGCCAGTGGCAGGCCCCTGACTGCTGGCTGTGCTGGTGAGGTCACAGCAGCCTCAGTGCCTCCTAAGCCAGTGGCAGGCTCATGGCTGCTGGCTGTGTTTGTGAGGTCACAGCAGCCTCAGTGCCTCCAAGGCCAGTGGCAGGCTCTTGGCTGCTGGCTGTGCTTGTGAGGTCACAGCACCATCAGTGCCCCATAGGGCAGTGGCAGGCTCATGGCTGCTGGCTGGGCTTGTGAGGTCACAGCAGCCTCAGGGCCTCATAGGTTAGGGGCAAGCGCCCCCTTCTGTTTGTGTTTGTGAGGTCACAGCAGCCTCCGTGCCTCGTAGGCCAGTGGCAGTCCCCTGGCTGCTGGTTGTGCTTTTGAGGTCAGAGCAGCCTCAGTGCCTCCTATGGCAGTGGCAGGCTCCTGGCTGCTGGCTGTGCTGGTGAGGTCACAGCAGCCTCAGTGCCTCATAAGTTAGTCTACAGCGCCTCCTGCTGGCTGTGCTTGTGAGGTCACAGCAGCCTCAGTGCCTCCGAGGCCAGTGTCAGGCTCATGGCTGCTGGCTGAGCTTGGGAGGTCACAGCAGTCTGAGTGCCTGCTAGGCCAGTGGCAGGCTCATGGATGTTGGATGTGCTTGTGAGCTCACAGCAGCCTCAGTACCTCCTATGGCAGTGGCAGGCTCCTGGCTGCTGGTTGTGCTGGTGAGGTCACAGCAGCCTCAGTGCCTCATAAGTTAGTCTACAGCGCCTCCTGCTGGCTGTGCTTGTGAGGTCACAGCAGCCTCAGTGCCTCTGAGGCCAGTGGCAGGCTCATGGCTGCTGGCTGATTTTGTGAGGTCACAGCAACCTCAGTGCCTCATAAGCCGCTGGCAGTCCCCCTGACTGCTGGCTGTGCTTGTGAGGTCACAGCAGCCTCAGTGCTTCCTAGGCCAGTAGCAGGCTCCTGGCTGCTGGCTGTGCTTGTGAGGTCACAGCAGCCTCAGTGCCTCATAAGCCAGTAGCAGGCTCATGGCTGCTGGCTGAGCTTGGGAGGTCACAGCAGCCTCAGTGCCTCCTCGGCCAGTAGAAGGCTCCTGGCTGCTGGCTGTGCTTGTGAGGTGACAGCAGCCTCAGTGCCTCCTAGGCCAGTGGCAGGCTCCTGGCTGCTGGCTGTGCTTGTGAGGTCACAGCAGCCTCAGTGCCTCCTAGGCCAGTGGCAGGCTCATGGATGTTGGATGTGCTTGTGAGGTCACAGCAGCCTCAGTGCCTCCTAGGCCAGTAGCAGGCTCATGGCTGCTGGCTGATTTTGTGAGGTCACAGCAGCCTCATTGCCTCCAAGGCCAGCGGCAGGCTCATGGCTGTTGGATGTGCTTGTGAGGTCACAGCAGCCTCATTTAGCCAAGTCCTGAGGGGAATAGGGGATAATACGCGTGGTACGTCGTTGAATACCCCCCTGACCATTATCAGTGGTTTCCGTTTTAATCAAGGGTCTCATTACTACATTCCCATCTCCAGGATAAAAGCAGTTCCTGCTGTCTTCTAATTCTTTAATTGGATATATGGATTTTAGATCAGATGCCTGTTTTCCGTCTAGTTCGGCCAAATTCGAGAATCCCGGTTCACTATCATTAACCCCCCGCCTGTTTTCTTCCAATTCAGACCGCAGGATTCTCTCTCGGTCTAGTGAGTCTGATAAGATTATGTGAAGCCGCTGAGTATGGTTGCGCTCCGCAGTGAGTTGACTTTGCAAGTTTCTTACCTGTTCTTGCAAAGACTCAACTGTCTCTTTGGCTCGACTCCGGGAGTCTTGCAAGAACTCGATTGTCTCTTTGGCTCGACTCTGGGAGTTTCTTATGTGTTCTCCCAAGGACTCAATGGTCTTTTTATCACCTTGCCTCCCCCACCGGGCAGCAATTAGTGCCGCCCCTAAAACACCACAAACTGTTGCCCGAGCCATGCCAAGAGAGAGCAGGGCTTTATAGCCCTTCAGATTCGCAAAAAGAGGATTATCCTTCATTGTCGGATCCTCTGTACTACAAATTATTCACAAGCACAGCACACTGTCACGGGCCTGCCACTGCCATAAAGGGCACGGAGGCTGCTGTGACCTCACAAGCACAGCCAGCAGCCAGGGGCCTGCCATTGGCCTGTGAAGCACTGAGGCTGCTGTGACCTCACAAGCACAGCCAGCATGTATGGGCCTGAAACTGCCCTATAGGGCACTGAGGCTGCTGTGACCTCACAAGCACAGCCAGCAGCTATGGGCCTCCCACTGGCCTATAGGGCACTGAGGCTTCTCTGACCTCACAGCAGTCATTGGCCTTGAACTGGCCTATCAGGCAACAGGACTGCTGTGACCTCACAAGCACGGCCAGCAGGCATGGGCATCCAACTGCCCTATGAGGCCCCGAGACAAACGTGACCTCATAACGCAGCCAGCAGGCATGGAGCTGTCACTGCCCTATCAGGCACTGGTACTTCCGTGACATCACAAGTACAGCCAGCAGCCATGGGCATCCCACTGGCCAATGAGGCACTAAGACAAAGGTGACCTCAAAACGCAGCCAGCAGCCATGGGCCTGCCACTGGCCTATCAGGCAACAGGACTGCTGTGACCTCACAAGCACAGCCAGCAGCCAGCAGCCAGGGCATCGCACTGGCATATGAGGCACTGAGGCTGCTGTGACCTCACAAAATCAGCCAGCACCCAGAGGCCTGCCACTGGCCTATCAGTCACTCAGACTGCTGTGACCTCACAAGCACAGCCAGCAGCCATTGGCCTGCCACAGACCTATCAGGCAATAGGACTGCTGTGAGCTCACAAGCACAGCCAGCAGCCAGGGGCCTTCCACTGCCTGATGAGGCACTGACACTGCTGTGAGCTCACAAGCACAGCCAGCAGCCAGGGGCCTTCCACTGCCTGATGAGGCGCTGACACTGCTGTGAGCTCACAAGCACAGCCAGCAGTGAAGGGCCTGCCACTGGCCTATAGGGAACGGAGGCTGATGTGACCTCACAAACACAGCCAGCAGCCATTGGCCTTCCACTGCCCGATGAGGCGCTGACACTGATCTGACCTCACAAGCACAGCACACTGTCGCGGGCCTGCCACTGCCATAAAGGGCATGGAGGCTGCTGTGACGTCACAAGCAAAGCCAGCAGCTGTGGGTCTGCCACTGGCCTGTCAGGCAATAGGACTGCTGTGACCTGACAAGCACAGCCAGCAGCTATGGGCCTGCCACTGGCCTATAGGGCACTGAGGCTGCTGTGACCTCACAAGCACAGCGAGGAGCCAGAGGCCTGCCATTGCCCTATAAGGTACAGAGACAAATGTGACCTCAAAAGGCAGCCATATTCCGTCACCATTTTGTTTTGCTTCCCACTGTTCCCATTGTTTTTTCTCTTCCACTGAGCAGTCTTTTTCATACATAGTTTTGGGGTCTATTAAGTTAGGCCACTCACTCTGGTCCATCCTTGGAACTGCCCCCATACATTCTCTCAGAGGTTGTTGAGCTGCAGCCCTCGCAGCAGCGTTGGCTAGAGCATTTCCTCTGCTAATTTCTGTAGTGTCTTTAGTATGGGCTGGGCAGTGTATTACCGCAATTTCTTTGGGCAGTTGAACTGCTTCCAGCAAATTACGTATTTCTTCTCCATTAGCTAATTTCTTTCCTGATGACGACAAGAATCCTCGTTCTTTCCATAACATCCCTGTTGCATGACACACTCCAAATGCATATTTAGAGTCGGTATAGATATTTACCCGCAAGCTCTTACCTATTTTTTGCTGCTTGGGTCAATGCTATTAATTCTGCTCCTTGAGCACTTACTGATGGAGACAAAGGATTGGCCTCGAGCACCTCAAAGACGTTAGTGACAGCATAGCCGGAGTGACGTCTTCCGTCCAAATAATAGGATGACCCATCTGTAAACAGAACTAAGTCCGGGTTCTCCAAAGGTTCATCTTTAAGGTCCTCCCGGGGCTTGCTCGAGCTGATGACCACCTGCTCACAGGAATGATGTGGCTCTCCGTCCTCCGGTTGAGGCAATAGCATTGCTGGATTCAAAATATTGCATCTTTTGAAAGTCACATTATCTGCATGCAGTATTATCAGTTCATAGCGGTCAGCTCTCTGTGGGGATAGTGCTTGAGTCGCATATTGCTTCATTAACAGTTCTACTTCATGTGGCACATACACAGTCAATGAATGACCCAAAACCACAGGTCGTGTTTTTTTCAGTAAGAGCTGCAGTAGCTGCTATTGCTCTGATGCGTCCTGGAGTGCCTTTAGCTACCTCATCTAGTTGCGTGGAGTAATAGGCCACTGGTCTACGGTGAGGGCCTAGTTTTTGGGTGAGTACCCCACTTGCTACTCCCTGTCGCTCATGGACAAATAATTCAAATAGTTTGCTATAATCTGGTAACCCGAGAGCAGGGGCTGAAACCAACGCTTTTTTCACAGATGTAAAAGCTTTCTCCCTTTCTGGGCCCCAGGCCAAAGGCTCTATCTCCTCCTTTTTTGTTGCCTGTACCAGAGGCTTAGTAAGTTCTGCTAACCCCGGAATCCACGGTCGGCAGAATCCTACAGCTCCTAAAAATCCCCTAAGCTGTTTTTTTGTTACAGGATGAGGCATATCAAGAATTGTCTTTACTTGTTCTGGATCAACTAACCTGTGTCCTTCTCTTAAGATAAAACCCAAATATTTTACCTCTCTTTGACACAGCTGGAGTTTAGACAGAGATGCTCGATGCCCTTTTTCTGCAAGAGCGTTACACAGAGAAACAGTATCTTTCAAACATGTCTCATAATCTTTACTTGCTAATAACAAATCATCTACATATTGTATTAATGCAGAATGTCCTGGAAGTTCGATATCTGAGAGGTCATTTTTAAGTATACGCGAAAAAACAGTCGGAGACCCAGTAAATCCCTGTGGCAGCCTTGTCCAAGTTAATTGTTGTCCCTTCCAAGTGAAAGCAAAGAGATCTTGGCTATCTTCAGCTATCGGTATACTAAAAAAGGCTGCTGTTAGGTCAGTCACAGTAAAATAAGTTGCCCAGTGGGGTATCTGTAGTAAAATGGTTGATGGGTCGGGGACTACTGGATGTGGAGCAATTACATGTTGGTTTATAGCCCTGAAGTCTTGTACAAAGCGATACTCTGGATCACCATCAGCATCTTGCCTGTTCTTTTTAACTGGCAGAATTGGGGTGTTATATGGGGATTCACAGACTCTAAGGATACCCATTTTCAGATAATGATCAGTTTGTTTTTGGATACTCTTCTCTGCTTCCTTTGGGATAGGATATTGTTTAACTGCAGGAGGCAATCCCCCCTTTGTTTTTATCGAGACTGGACCGGCTGATTTCAGTAGTCCCACATCCATTCCTGAAGAGCTCCATAAATTTTTAGAAACTGATTCTAAACCTGTTGGAATTTGCAGATTAGTTGACTCTGGTTCTGGTGTCTTAGCCAGAACACATGAACCCATAATTATTAGCTTTATCCCTTCCGGCTGTAAGCAGATCTGAGTATCCAAGGCTTGCAGGAGATCTCTCCCCAAAAGGCATATAGGTGCGTCTGTGGAAATTATAAAACGTCCCCACACTGTTTTACCCTCAATAGTGAGTAATAAGGGCTTAGATAACATTCATTCGCCCTTTCCCATCACTCCTTGCATCACTATTTTATCTGATGATTTGCATCCTTTAGGCTCAAAATTTAAAAGGGAAAGGGTGGCTCCAGTATCCACTAGAAAGGGAACTTCTAAACCTTCAGTATTGCCATTACGTGACCCTCAAAATCCAAAACTACATCCCATAAATTTACTCCAATTTCCACAGTATTTTCTGAGTCTCCTGTTTCCTCTCATTGTGGATTGACTGGGAATCGCCTGGTCTCCTCCTTAGTGTTTGATTGTCTCATGCCGGTTCCTCTGTTCCTAACTACACGGGGCCTCACTGGGCACTCCTGCTGCCAGTGTCCTTGTTCCCCACAATAATAACAAACATCATTAACTCCTGACTGTACAGCACGTTCACTTTGGTTCCATCTATCTCTCCTGGCTCTTTCACCTCCCCTCCCCCTGGGTCCTCTAAATCCATCTCTTAACACAGCTGCTAACACACTAACTTCCTCTTTTTTTTGCTGTCTCTTTTCTTTTGCCCTCTCCTCCTCTCGACTATTATACACAAATGTGGCTAAACGTATTATTTCATCCATTCGCTTTCCTGGCCAGTCAGAAACATGTTTGGAAAACTACTTTCTAATGTCCGGGGCTGCTTGGTCTACAAATGTGGAAATCATTAGCGGCCTGTTAGCCTCGGCTTCTGGGTCTAGTCCTCCCCCATACGTTCTGACTTGCTTAATTAGCCTAGCAAAGTAAGCCAAGGGGTGTTCCTCTGCCTGTTGCTGACACTCCCTTACTTGCAGTCTTTTGTCCTGCCAAACGTATAGCTTCTTCTAAGCCCTCTCTGGCTAATTGCAACTGCCTGTAATCTGCATCTACATTATGATTCCATCCGGGGTCCACAGCTGGCCAGGCTGTTTGAGCAGCCCCAACACCCCTCTCTGCTGCCCAACGGCGGTTTGCATCCAAAATTGAGCACCTTTCATCTGGAGTGAACACAGATTCAAGGAGCGTTTGTACATCTCCCCAGGTAGGGTCATACGCCCCCACAATTCCCCTTAATTGGGCACTTTTCTCTCGCTCCCTGGGAACCGCAGTCACACCACCCGAGTCTTTAACTGCTAGGACTACTGTCCCTTCGCAGCGGGCAGCTTTTCAGCCGATGGGTGCCCCAATCGGTTCCCAGGCTACACGCACTCACACACACACACACACACACAAACACACAGTGCTGTTTACACTCACACCAGTCACGGTGACTCTAGATTTCGGTCTTACAGTTTTGCAGTGCGCCTTATGCTGATCAGGCTGCGCACCCCTCCTCCGGCCAGACCGAGCTGGGACTTAGACCCACTCTAACCCTGGGGATGGGACTCACGCCCGTCCCCCTGGTACGCCTTATGGTGGCCAGTCCTCGTACCCCCTTCAGTGCACTGTTACCAGACCAGAATTTAGAATTTAGGCGGGAGTTTAAGACTCACCTTCTCGGTGCCTCTCGGTGCCAAAGATCCCAGGTGAACTCACCCGATGGTACCAGATGATCGTTTGGAGATGAGAAGCCCGACAGTCGTCGCCTAGGGTCCCATCTGGGGTGCCAAACTGTTATGGAAAATAGGCTTGTCGGCCACCATAACAGGGCTCGACCCTAGGTTCCCGCAGAAAAGTTCAGAGTCAAATCAAAACAAATTAGATAATTTTAATAACGCGCATGCCGTAATTACAGCTCGAGCTGGGTGCCTCCGAAGAGGGACCCCAACATAAACAAATTCTGGGTAATTATAGTCTTTTCGACTTCCATTTCCCACCCTCACGTGATAGTTAGACCAATAGTAATGTTTTGGTCTGGGGTCTCCTGCTCCTCATTGGGTCTCATCGTCTTTCTGAGGCAAGCTGGTTTTCTCCTTATTCTTGTTTGGCTGCTGGCTGTACTTGTGATGTCACGGAAGTACCACTGCCTGATAGGGCAGTGACAGCTCCACGCCTGCTGGCTGCGTTATGAGGTCACGTTTGTCTCGGGGCCTCATAGGGCAGTTGGATGCCCATGCCTGCTGGCTGTGCTTGTGAGGTCACAGCAGTCCTGTTGCCTGATAGGCCAGTTCGAGGCCAATGACTGCTGGGTGGGCTTATGAGGTCAGAGAAGCCTCAGTGCCCTATAGGGCAGTGGCAGGCCCATAGCTGCTACCTGGGCTTGTGAGGTCACAGCAGCCTCCATGCCCTTGAGGGCAGTGGCAGGCCCCTGACTGTTTATTGTGCTTCTGAGTTGACAGCAGCGCCAGCACCTGACTGGGCAGTTGGAGGCCAATGGCTGCTGCCTGTGCTTGTGAGGTCAAATCAGCCTCCGGGCTGTATAGGCTAGTGGCAGGCCCTTGGCTGTTGGCTGTGCTTGGGAGGTCACAGCAGCCTCCGTGCCCTATAGGGCAGTGGCAGGCCCCTAGCTGCTGGCTGTGCTTGGGAGGTCACAGCAGCAGCAGGGCTTCACAGGCCACTAGCAGGCCCCTGGCTGCTCGCTGTGCTTGTGAGGTCACAACACTCCTACAGCCTGACAGTCCAGTGGCAGACCCACAGCTGCTGGCTTTGCTTGTGAGGTCACAGCAGCCTCAGTGTCTTATAGGGCAGTGGCAGGCCCCTGGCTGCTGGTTGTGCTTGTGAGGTCACAGCAGTCCTACAGCCTGACAGTCCAGTGGCAGACCCACAGCTGCTGGCTTTGCTTGTGAGGTCACAGCAGCCTCAGTGTCTTATAGGGCAGTGGCAGGCCCCTGGCTGCTGGCTGTGCTTGTGAGGTCAAATCAGCCTCCGTGCCCTTTCTGGCAGTGTCAGCCCCGTGACAGTGCACTCTGCTTGTGAGGTCAGAGCCTCATCGGGCAGTGGAAGGCCAATGGCTGCTGGCTGTGCTTGTGAGGTCACAGCAGCCTCCTTTTCCTGTAGGCCAGAGGGAGGCCAATGGCTGCTTGGTGTGCTGGTTAGGTCAAAGCAGCCTCAGTGCCTGTTTGGACAGTGGCAGGCCCATAGCTGCTGGCTGTGCTTGTCAGGTCAAAGCAGTCCTATTTCCTGATAGGCCCGTGGCAGGCCTCTGTCTGCTGGCTGCCTTTTGAGGTCACATTTGTCTCTGTACCTTATAGGGCAATGGCAGGCCTCTTGCTCCTCGCTGTATTTGTGAGGTCACTGCAGCCTCAGTGCTTCACAGGCCAATGGCAGGCCCCTGGCTGCTGGCTGTGCTTGTGAGGTCACAGCAGCCTCCGTGCCCTTTATGGCAGTGGCAGGCCCGTGACAGTGTGCTGTGCTTGTGAATAATTTGTAGTACAGAGGATCTGACAATGAAGGATAATCCTCTTTTGAGAATCTGAAGGGCTATAAAGCCCTGCTCTCTCTTGGCATGGCTCAGGCAACAGTTTGTGGTGTTTTAGGGGCGGCACTAATTGCTGCCCGGTGGGGGAGGCAAGGTGATAAAAAGACCATTGAGTCCTTGGGAGAACACATAAGAAACTCCCAGAGTCAAGCCAAAGAGACAATCGAGTTCTTGCAAGACTCCCGGAGTCGAGCCAAAGAGACAGTTGAGTCTTTGCAAGAACAGGTAAGAAACTTGCAAAGTCAACTCACTGCGGAGCGCAACCATACTCAGCGGCTTCACATAATCTTATCAGACTCACTAGACCGAGAGAGAATCCTGCGGTCTGAATTGGAAGAAAACAGGCGGGGGGTTGATGATAGTGAACCGGGATTCTCGAATTTGGCCGAACTAGACGGAAAACAGGCATCTGATCTAAAATCCATATATCCAATTAAAGAATTAGAAGACAGCAGGAACTGCTTTTATCCTGGAGATGGGAATGTAGTAATGAGACCCTTGATTAAAACGGAAACCACTGACAATGGTCAGGGGGGTATTCAACGACGTACCACGCGTATTATCCCCTATTCCCCTCAGGACTTGGCTAAAATACAGGAAAAATACTCCCGGGGCTCCCGGGAAACTGAAACTGAGTATGTGTGGAGAGTCTCCCTCACCGGGGGGGGGATCGCATTCTGCTGAGCGAAGATGAAGCTAGAGGATATTGGGGACCCAGAGTCTTTCTAACCACAAATGATAACAGGGAACCATGGTCCTTGACCCAGAGGGTAGCCTACTGGGCAGGAGGATTAGACCAATGGAAAGAGGAGACCCTTTTTCTATTAAAACACCCACAGCGGGCCACATTCTGGAAAGCGTGCAGAAAACTGCTTGCCTCCAATTGATGCATGACCGTTTGCTGCTTCCGCAGCAGCCCTCCCCCATGCAGTGTGTGGCAGACCCCGAGAGGTCACATCCTCTGATCAGGGGACTTCCTGATGCTTTAAAACTATATGCTGTTCAGCTGCAAGACCGATTACGAACTCCCCGACCGAGACGAAGGGGAGGCCCCCCCAACATGACTTGGGGGGAGGTGGCACAGGAGCTAATTAATTACGGAAGGCGTATGGGATTCACTGGCCAGGGGGAAACAAAGCATAAAGCAGAAATAAGAAGAGTTGAGGAAAGTGGGAGGCAATATAAATCACTGCAACACCCACATCCTGGGAAACCGGTACGGGTGTTGGATAGCAGGAGACAATTATTATGGGCAGAAGGCATTTCAAAGGGAATTCCCAGAGAAGTCATGGATAGGTTACCAACTCCCAACCTGGAAGGTTTGGTAAGAAGTTGGGACAGGATAAGGGGAACCCCATCTTCCTCAAACCCCAAAGTTCCTCCTCCCTTATCCCAAGACACCGTCTGCACCCCAGGACTCTTAAAACGAACCCTGAGACCGCACAATCCCGGATGGGCGCGACGAATATCTGATGCAGTAACTAAAGTCAATGGACGATGGGGAGTAAATGGCTGCCCCAGACTCGCTGCTTTTTGCCCTAATCCTCCATCCCTCTTACCTGGGACTGGGGAGAATAAGAAACCGAGGAATCCCTTGTATTACCCGGGACAACCGGTTCTAGTGGACTTACCCACTGTGGGACAAATACCTCTAGTACTAAAAGCTTCAAAAAATCTGTATGCATGGGTAGCTACTGATGCCCATGGGAAAGATCATAGAATCCATGCCAGGTGGATCCTCCCTTCCTTTTAGGTCAACAATGTAAAGGGAAGAGGGCACTGGAGAAGAAGACTTGTCTTATGTTGAGCTTGAGTGTCCTCAACGATACTACCTGTGGTAGTTATAACAGTTATTTTTATCATTTTTTGTAATTGTGTGCTGCGATCATAATTAGCTTTATTGTTGAAAACACAACAGCCAAGAATGGCATTCTTAACCTGTGTTGGAAAGATACTTCTTGTCTTAATGTGCTTATATGTGCTATGGCAAACCTACCACCAGAATACACTTCTGGGGCTTGGTATTGTACCGGCCAAATAGGTGATGGGGCAACCACCTTCTTCAGCCCTCTGGGCAACAGAGATGCAACTTACTTTCAATTCCCACCAGGGATAAACGGGCCATTTGCTCAGGGCATTGGAGCTAAGAAGGGGCATTACTGGATATGCAGGCACACAGCATATACATTTTTACCCACGGGGTGGTTGGGAATTTGTTATATAGGGATTATCAGACCTTTGTTTTTCCTTTTGCCAGAAACAAGTGGACCTCGGTTAGGCATAAAGGTATATGATAACCTTGGAGACAGAAGTGTTGCCTGTAAGACGCGATCCATTAAGGGAAATTTGGGCGGGACGCAAAAATGGGGAAATAATCAGACTACAAGCGGCTCTAGAAATTATTACCAACAAAACCGCTGACACCATAGATCTTCTAACTTGGCAATCCCAACAGATGCGCACGGCAATCCTTCAGCACCACATGGTTTTTAGATTACCTGTTAGCTGAAGAGGGAGAAGTGTGTGGGAAATTAAATATTCCTAACTGTTGTTTGGAAATAGATGATGTAGGCGAAGTAGTTCTCCAGTTAACCAAAGATATCAGAAAAATAGCCCACGTCCCCGTCCAAACATGGAATGGCTGGAGTGGCAATTTGTAGTCCTGGTTACTGGGGGCACCGTGGGTGAAACAGTTAATATTGTATTTGTTAGGTGCAGTTGCCGCCTTAATGTTCTTGTATAATTCCTTGCTTTGTTCAATTAATCGGACATGTTGTGTCAAATATGCAATTTGTTCCTACCACCTTGCCGGACGGCATAAAGAAAATCCGTGCCATCCATTGGCCGTGGCCAACCACAGTACCCATCATTTCCCAGTTTCTCCTGAAGGAGGAAATTGCATATTGACATCCACAGCGCATTTGCCAGCTGTTTTATGCCTATTGTAACAATCCTACCTCATTAACTCAGTTTTGATGTCTGTTTTGTAAAGTTAAATGTTGTTGAAGTTGTTAAAGAATAAGCTTGCATTGAGCAAGACCTCTGTTTAATCACTGTTAAGCACTTTATTTTTTACCCAAACCCATGTTGTTCCCACGACTTCCCCCCCGTCCCTAATTCTCTCTCCTTTCCTTCCTTGCTTGCTTGCTTGCTTTCTCTCTCTCTCTCTCCTGCTGCCAAGCTGCAATGTTGAGACACGGGGTGGTGTAGAGGACCGGTACTAAATGCGGTTTTGTCTTGACATTGCTGCTGCTGCTGCAAAGCTGCCGCTGCCAAGGTGTGTCGGGCAATGCCGCGCTGGCGCCCCCGGGAGCCGTCTGCGAAGTAAACAACCTCGTGCACCTGCACGGGGTAAAAAGGGTGCGAAAAGGGCAGAAGGGCGTCTCTAGGGCACGAACCGCACGTACTCATTTGCCATCTGCGCATGAGCAGGAGACCCCCAGATACCCCAGCCCATTTCTGGAAGGTTCCGAGAGGGCGGACTGCGCATGACGGTTAATCTGCATGGGAAGCGAGGAAGCACCTCCCAGAGGCCGGGCAAGAACCTATAAAAACTGCAGACTGTGTGAATGGGGGGGCTTGCTTGCGACGACTGAAGAACTCGAGCAGAGTCAGCGGAACCAGACGGGAGCTTCCCCCCTCTGCCCCCCCGCCCCGCCGCAAGGACTCCCAAAAGAAGAGGACCAACGGGACGCCGCTGGATCCACGGGTGGTGATATCTTTCTCTCTCTCTCTTCCCCTTTTCCTCTCTTTTTCCCTAAACGTGTGACGCGGGACATGTCTCGTTAGTTGATTCCATTTTGCCTTAATAAATCTTAAACTGGTTGGCTGGTGTCGTTTTCACCTTAATTGAGTGCAAGGGCATCACGAACTTGGTCGTTGGTCCTAAGGGGAGGGAGGTCGTCCTGAACGACTCCTTTCGGGCCGCGACACGTGTCTGATAGGTCACTGGCAGGCCCATAGCTGCTGGCTGTGCTTGTGAGGTCACAGCAGTCCTATAGCCTGATAGGCCAGTGGGATGGCTCCTGGCTGTTGGCTGTCCTTGTGAGGTCATAGCAGCATCAGTGCCTCATAGGCCAAAGGGAGTCCCCTGGCTGCTGGCTTTGCTTGTGAGGTCACAGCAGCCTCAGTGTCTCATAGGGCAGTGGCAGGCCCCTGGCTGCTGGTTGTGCTTGTGAGGCCATGTTTGTCTCCGTGCTTCACAGTTCAGTGGCAGGCCCACAGCTGCTGCCTGTGCTTGTGAAGGCACAGGAGTCCTAGTTCCTCATACACCAGGGGCAGGCCCATGGCTGCTGGCTGTGCTTGTGAGGTCACAGCAGTATGAGTGCCTGATAGCCAGTGCGAGGTCCATAGCTGCTGGTTGTGCTTGTGAGGTCAGAGAAGCCTCAGTGCCTGATAGGCCAGTGGCAGGCCCATAGCTGCTGGCTGTGCTTGTGAGGTCACAGCAGTCCTATTTCCTGATAGGCCCGTGGGAGGCCCCGTCTGCTGGCTGCCTTTTGAGGTCACATTTGTCTCTGTACCTTATAGGGCAATGGCAGGCCTCTGGCTCCTCGCTGTGCTTGTGAGGTCACAGCAGCCTCAGTGCCCTATAGGCCAGTGGCAGGCCCATAGCTGCTGGCTGTGCTTGTCAGGTCACAGCAGTCCTATTGCCTGACAGGCCAGTGGCAGACCCACAGCTGCTGGCTTTGCTTGTGACGTCACAGCAGCCTCCATGCCCTTTATGGCAGTGGCAGGCCCGCGACAGTGTGCTGTGCTTGTGAGGTCAGATCAGTGTCAGCGCCTCATCGGGCAGTGGAAGGCCAATGGCTGCTGGCTGTGTTTGTGAGGTCACATCAGCCTCCGTTCCCTATAGGCCAGTGGCAGGCCCTTCACTGCTGGCTGTGCTTGTGAGCTCACAGCAGTGTCAGCGCCTCATCAGGCAGTGGAAGGCCCCTGGCTGCTGGCTGTGCTTGTGAGCTCACAGCAGTGTCAGTGCCTCATCAGGCAGTGGAAGGCCCCTGGCTGCTGGCTGTGCTTGTGAGCTCACAGCAGTCCTATTGCCTGATAGGTCTGTGGCAGGCCAATGGCTGCTGGCTGTGCTTGTGAGGTCACAGCAGTCTGAGTGACTGATAGGCCAGTGGCAGGCCTCTGGGTGCTGGCTGATTTTGTGAGGTCACAGCAGCCTCAGTGCCTCATATGCCAGTGCGATGCCCTGGCTGCTGGCTGCTGGCTGTGCTTGTGAGGTCACAGCAGTCCTGTTGCCTGATAGGCCAGTGGCAGGCCCATGGCTGCTGGCTGCGTTTTGAGGTCACCTTTGTCTTAGTGCCTCATTGGCCAGTGGGATGCCCATGGCTGCTGGCTGTACTTGTGATGTCACGGAAGTACCAGTGCCTGATAGGGCAGTGACAGCTCCATGCCTGCTGGCTGCGTTATGAGGTCACGTTTGTCTCGGGGCCTCATAGGGCAGTTGGATGCCCATGCCTGCTGGCCGTGCTTGTGAGGTCACAGCAGTCCTGTTGCCTGATAGGCCAGTTCAAGGCCAATGACTGCTGTGAGGTCAGAGAAGCCTCAGTGCCCTATAGGCCAGTGGGAGGCCCATAGCTGCTGGCTGTGCTTGTGAGGTCACAGCAGCCTCAGTGCCCTATAGGGCAGTTTCAGGCCCATACATGCTGGCTGTGCTTGTGAGGTCACAGCAGCCTCAGTGCTTCACAGGCCAATGGCAGGCCCCTGGCTGCTGGCTGTGCTTGTGAGGTCACAGCAGCCTCCGTGCCCTTTATGGCAGTGGCAGGCCCGTGACAGTGTGCTGTGCTTGTGAATAATTTGTAGTACAGAGGATCCGACAATGAAGGATAATCCTCTTTTTGCGAATCTGAAGGGCTATAAAGCCCTGCTCTCTCTTGGCATGGCTCGGGCAACAGTTTGTGGTGTTTTAGGGGCGGCACTAATTGCTGCCCGGTGGGGGAGGCAAGGTGATAAAAAGACCATTGAGTCCTTGGGAGAACACATAAGAAACTCCCAGAGTCGAGCCAAAGAGACAATCGAGTTCTTGCAAGACTCCCGGAGTCGAGCCAAAGAGACAGTTGAGTCTTTGCAAGAACAGGTAAGAAACTTGCAAAGTCAACTCACTGCGGAGCGCAACCATACTCAGCGGCTTCACATAATCTTATCAGACTCACTAGACCGAGAGAGAATCCTGCGGTCTGAATTGGAAGAAAACAGGCGGGGGGTTAATGATAGTGAACCGGGATTCTCGAATTTGGCCGAACTAGACGGAAAACAGGCATCTGATCTAAAATCCATATATCCAATTAAAGAATTAGAAGACAGCAGGAACTGCTTTTATCCTGGAGATGGGAATGTAGTAATGAGACCCTTGATTAAAACGGAAACCACTGATAATGGTCAGGGGGGTATTCAACGACGTACCACGCGTATTATCCCCTATTCCCCTCAGGACTTGGCTAAAATACAGGAAAAATACTCCCGGGGCTCCCGGGAAACTGAAACTGAGTATGTGTGGAGAGTCTCCCTCACCGGGGGGGATCGCATTCTGCTGAGCGAAGATGAAGCTAGAGGATATTGGGGACCCAGAGTCTTTCTAACCACAAATGATAACAGGGAACCATGGTCCTTGACCCAGAGGGTAGCCTACTGGGCAGGAGGATTAGACCCAATGGAAAGAGGAGACCCTTTTTCTATTAAAACACCCACAGCGGGCCACATTCTGGAAAGCGTGCAGAAAACTGCTTGCCTCCAATTGATGCATGACCGTTTGCTGCTTCCGCAGCAGCCCTCCCCCATGCAGTGTGTGGCAGACCCCGAGAGGTTACATCCTCTGATCAGGGGACTTCCTGATGCTGTTCAGCTGCAAGACCGATTACGAACTCCCCGACTGAGACGAAGGGGAGGCCCCCCCGACATGACTTGGGGGGAGGTGGCACAGGAGCTAATTAATTACGGAAGGCGTATGGGATTCACTGGCCAGGGGGAAACAAAGCATAAAGCAGAAATAAGAAGAGTTGAGGAAAGTGGGAGGCAATATAAATCACTGCAACACCCACATCCTGGGAAACCGGTACGGGTGTTGGATAGCAGGAGACAATTATTATGGGCAGAAGGCATTTCAAAGGGAATTCCCAGAGAAGTCATGGATAGGTTACCAACTCCCAACCTGGAAGGTTTGGTAAGAAGTTGGGACAGGATAAGGGGAACCCCATCTTCCTCAAACCCCAGAGTTCCTCCTCCCTTATCCCAAGACCCCGTCTGCACCCCAGGACTCTTAAAACGAACCCTGAGACCGCACAATCCCGGATGGGCGTGACGAATATCTGATGCAGTAACTAAAGTCAATGGACGATGGGGAGTAAATGGCTGCCCCAGACTCGCTGCTTTTTGCCCTAATCCTCCATCCCTCTTACCTGGGACTGGGGAGAATAAGAAACCGAGGAATCCCTTGTATTACCCGGGACAACCGGTTCTAGTGGACTTACCCACTGTGGGACAAATACCTCTAGTACTAAAAGCTTCAAAAAATCTGTATGCATGGGTAGCTACTGATGCCCATGGGAAAGATCATAGAATCCATGCCAGGTGGATCCTCCCTTCCTTTTAGGTCAACAATGTAAAAGGAAGAGGGCACTGGGGAAGAAGACTTGTCTTATGTTGAGCTTGAGTGTCCTCAACGATGCTACCTGTGGTAGTTATAACAGTTATTTTTATCATTTTTTGTAATTGTGTGCTGCGATCATAATTAGCTTTATTGTTGAAAACACAACAGCCAAGAATGGCATTCTTAACCTGTGTTGGAAAGATA
The DNA here is from genome assembly GCF_036370855.1 of Dromaius novaehollandiae. Classification (NCBI taxonomy): domain Eukaryota; kingdom Metazoa; phylum Chordata; class Aves; order Casuariiformes; family Dromaiidae; genus Dromaius; species Dromaius novaehollandiae. Next base: position 476,237 of record NW_026991382.1, on the reverse strand, counting down.
CTTCTTGTCTTAATGTGCTTACATGTGCTATGGCAAACCTACCACCAGAATACACTTCTGGGGCTTGGTATTGTACCGGCCGAATAGGTGATGGGGCAACCACCTTCTTCAGCCCTCTGGGCAACAGAGGTGCAACTTACTTTCAATTCCCACCAGGGATAAACGGGCCATTTGCTCAGGGCATTGGAGCTAAGAAGGGGCATTACTGGATATGCAGGCACACAGCATATACATTTTTACCCACGGGGTGGTTGGGAATTTGTTATATAGGGATTATCAGACCTTTGTTTTTCCTTTTGCCAGAAACAAGTGGACCTCGGTTAGGCATAAAGGTATATGATAACCTTGGAGACAGAAGTGTTGCCTGTAAGACGCGATCCATTAAGGGAAATTTGGGCGGGACGCAAAAATGGGGAAATAATCAGACTACAAGCGGCTCTAGAAATTATTACCAACAAAACCGCTGACACGATAGATCTTCTAACTTGGCAATCCCAACAGATGCGCACGGCAATCCTTCAGCACCACATGGTTTTTAGATTACCTGTTAGCTGAAGAGGGAGAAGTGTGTGGGAAATTAAATATTCCTAACTGTTGTTTGGAAATAGATGATGTAGGCGAAGTAGTTCTCCAGTTAACCAAAGATATCAGAAAAATAGCCCACGTCCTCGTCCAAACCTGGAATGGCTGGAGTGGCGATTTGTAGTCCTGGTTACTGGGGGCACCGTGGGTGAAACAGTTAATATTGTATTTGTTAGGTGCAGTTGCCGCCTTAATGTTCTTGTATAATTCCTTGCTTTGTTCAATTAATCGGACATGTTGTGTCAAATATGCAACTTGTTCCTACCACCTTGCCGGACGGCATAAAGAAAATCCGTGCCATCCATTGGCCGTGGCCAACCACAGTACCCATCATTTCCCAGTTTCTCCTGAAGGAGGAAATTGCATATTGACATCCACAGCGCATTTGCCAGCTGTTTTATGCCTATTGTAACAATCCCACCTCATTAACTCAGTTTTGATGTCTGTTTTGTAAAGTTAACTGTTGTTGAAGTTGTTAAAGAATAAGCTTGCATTGAGCAAGACCTCTGTTTAATCACTGTTAAGCACTTTATTTTTTACCCAAACCCATGTTGTTCCCACGACTTCCCCCCCGTCCCTAATTCTCTCTCCTTTCCTTCCTTCCTTGCTTGCTTTCTTTCTCTCTCTCTCTCTCCTGCTGCCAAGCTGCAATGTTGAGACACGGGGTGGTGTAGAGGACCGGTACTAAATGCGGTTTTGTCTTGACATTGCTGCTGCTGCTGCAAAGCTGCCGCTGCCAAGGTGTGTCGGGCAATGCCGCGCTGGCGCCCCCGGGAGCCGTCTGCGAAGTAAACAACCTCGTGCACCTGCACGGGGTAAAAAGGGTGCGAAAAGGGCAGAAGGGCGTCTCTAGGGCACGAACCGCACGTACTCATTTGCCATCTGCGCATGAGCAGGAGACCCCCAGATACCCCAGCCCATTTCTGGAAGGTTCCGAGAGGGCGGACTGCGCATGACGGTTAATCTGCATGGGAAGCGAGGAAGCACCTCCCAGAGGCCGGGCAAGAACCTATAAAAACTGCAGACTGTGTGAATGGGGGGGCTTGCTTGCGACGACTGAAGAACTCGAGCAGAGTCAGCGGAACCAGACGGGAGCTTCCCCCCTCTGCCCCCCCGCCCCGCCGCAAGGACTCCCAAAAGAAGAGGACCAACGGGACGCCGCTGGATCCACGGGTGGTGATATCTTTCTCTCTCTCTCTTCCCCTTTTCCTCTCTTTTTCCCTAAACGTGTGACGCGGGACATGTCTCGTTAGTTGATTCCATTTTGCCTTAATAAATCTTAAACTGGTTGGCTGGTGTCGTTTTCACCTTAATTGAGTGCAAGGGCATCACGAACTTGGTCGTTGGTCCTAAGGGGAGGGAGGTCGTCCTGAACGACTCCTTTCGGGCCGCGACACGTGTCTGATAGGTCACTGGCAGGCCCATAGCTGCTGGCTGTGCTTGTGAGGTCACAGCAGTCCTACAGCCTGATAGGCCAGTGGCAGACCCACAGCTGCTGGCTTTGCTTGTGAGGTCACAGCAGCCTCAGTGTCTTATAGGGCAGTGGCAGGCCCCTGTCTGCTGGCTGTGCTTGTGAGGTCACAGCAGCCTCAGTGCTTCACAGGCCAGTGGCAGGCACGTGGCTGCTGGCTGTGCTTTTCAGGTTACAGAAGCTTCAGTGCCAGGTATGCCAGTTCGAGGCCAATGACTGCTGGGTGGGCTTGTGAGGTCAGAGAAGCCTCAGTGCCCTATAGGGCAGTGGCAGGCCCATAGCTGCTCACTGGGCTTCTGAGGTCACAGCAGCCTCCATGCCCTTTAGGGCAGTGGCAGGCCCCTGACAATTTACTGTGCTTCTGAGTTGACAGCAGCGTCAGCGCCTCATCAGGCAGTTGGAGGCCAATGGCTGCTGGCTGTGCTTGTGAGGTCACAGCAGCCTCAGTGCCTGACAGGCCCATGGGAGGCCAATGTCTGCTTGGTGTGCTTTTGAGGTCACAGCAGCCTCCGTGCCTCCTAGGCCAGTGGCAGGCCCGAAGCTGCTGGCTGTGCTTGTAACGTCACAGCAGTCCTATTTCCTGATAGGCTTGTGGCAGGCCTCTGTCTGCTGGCTGCCTTTTGAGGTCACATTTGTCTCTGTACCTTATAGGGCAGTGGGAGGCCTCTGGCTCCTCGCTGTGCTTGTGAGGTCCCATCAGCCTCCTTTTCCTGTAGGCCAGAGGGAGGCCAATGGCTGCTTGGTGTGCTGGTGAGGTCAGAGCAAACTCAGTGCCTGTTTGGACAGTGGCAGGCCAATGGCTGCTGGCTGTGCTTGTGAGGTCACAGCAGCCTCCGTTCCCTATAGGCCAGTGGCAGGCCCATAGCTGCTGGCTGTGCTTGTGAGGTCACAGCAGTCCTAGTTCCTGATAGGGCCGTGGAAGGCCCCTGTGTGCTGGATGCCTTTTGAGGTCACATTTGTCTCTGTACCTTATAGGGCAGTGGGAGGCCCCTGGCTACTCGCTGTGCTTGTGAGGTCACATCAGCCTCCTTTTCTTGTAGGCCAGTGGCAGACCAATTGCTGCTGGCTGTGCTTGTCAGGTCACAACACTCCTACAGCCTGATTGGCCAGCAGCAGGCCCCTGGCTGCTGGCTGTGCTTGTGAGGTCACAGCAGCCTCAGTGCCTCATAGCACAGTGGCAGGCCCATAGCTGCTGGCTGTGCTTGTGAGGTCACAGCAGCCTCAGTGCCCTATAGGGCAGTGGCAGGCCCTTGGCTGCTGCCTGGGCTCGTGAGGTCACAGCAGCCTCCGTTCCCTTTAGGCCAGTGGCAGGCCCCTGGCTACTGGCTGTGCTTGTCAGGTCACAGCAGTCCTATTGCCTGATAGGCAAGTGGCAGACCCACAGCTGCTGGCTTTGCTTGTGAGGTCACAGCAGCCTCAGTGTCTTATAGGGCAGTGGCAGGCCCCTGTCTGCTGTCTGTGCTTGTGAGGTCACAGCAGCCTCAGTGCTTCACAGGCCAGTGGCAGGCCCATAGCTGCTGGCTGTGCTTGTCAGGTCACAGCAGTCCTATTGCCTGATAGGCAAGTGGCAGACCCACAGCTGCTGGCTTTGCTTGTGAGGTCACAGCAGCCTCAGTGTCTTATAGGGCAGTGGCAGGCCCCTGTCTGCTGTCTGTGCTCGTGAGGTCACAGCAGCCTCAGTGCTTCACAGGCCAATGGCAGGCCCCTGTCTGCTGCCTGTGCTTGTGAGGTGACAGCAGCCTCCGTGCCCTTTATGGCAGTGGCAGGCCCGTGACAGTGTGCTGTGCTTGTGAGGTCAGAGCAGTGTCAGCGCCTCATCAGGCAGTGGCAGGCCCCTGGCTGCTGGCTGTGTGTTGTGAGGTCACAGCAGCCTCCATGCCTCCTAGGCCAGTGACAGACCCACAGCTCAGTGCTCCTGAGGCCAGTTGTAGGCTCTTGGCTGCTGGCTGTGCTGGTGAGGTCACAGCAGCCTCAGTGCCTCCTAGGCCAGTGTCAGGCTCATGACTGCTGGCTGTGCTTGTGAGGTCACAGCAGCCTCCGTGCCTCAAAGGCCAGTGGCAGGCTCATGGCTGCTTTCTGTGCTTGTGAGGTCACAGCAGCCTCAGTGCTTCTCAGGGCAGTGGCAGGCTCCTGGCTGCTGGCTGTGCTTGTCAGGTGACAGCAGCCTGAGTGCCTCCTAGGCCAGTGGCATGCTCCTGGCTGCTCCTGTGCTTGTGAGGTCATAGCAGCCTCCATGCCTCCTTGGCCACTGGCTAGCTCATGGCTGCTGGCTGTGCTTGTGAGGTCACAGCAGCCTCAGGGCCTCATAGGTTAGGGGCAGGCGCCCCCTTCTGTTTGTGCTTGTCAGGTCACAGCAGCCTGAATGCCTCCTAGGCCAGTGACAGACCCACAGCTGCTGGCTGTGCTTGTGACGTCACAGCAGTCCTATTGCCTGATAGGTCAGTGGCAGGCCAATGGCTGCTGGCTGTCCTGTTGACGTCACAGCAGTCTGAGTGACTGATAGGCCAGTGGCAGGCCTCTGGGTGCTGGCTGTTTTTGTGACGTCACAGCAGCCTCAGTGCCTCATAGGCCAGTGGTATGCCCTGGCTGCTGGCTGCTGGCTGTGCTTGTGAGGTCATAGCAGGTCTGTTGCCTGATAGGCCACTGGCACGCCTCTGTCTGCTAGCTGCATTTTGAGGTCACCTTTGTCATAGTGCCTCACTGGGCAGTGAGAGCTCCATGCCTGCTGGCTGCGTTATGAGGTCACGTTTGTCTTGGGGCCTCATAGGGCAGTTGGATGCCCATGCCTGCTGGCTGTGCTTGTGAGGTACAGCAGACTTATTGCCTGATAGGTTAGTGGCAGGCCCTTGGCTGCTTGGTGTGCTTGTGAGGTCACAGCAGCCTCAGTGCCTGATAGGCCGGTGGGAGGCCAATGGCTGCTTGGTGTGCTTTTGAGGTCACAGCAGCCTCCGTGCCTCCTAGGCCAGTGGAGGCCCGTAGCTGCTGGCTGTGCTTGTAAGGTCACAGCAGTCCTATTTCCTGATAGGCCTGTGGCAGGCCTCTGTCTGCTGGCTGCCTTTTGAGGTCATATTTGTCTCTGTATCTTATAGGGCAGTGGCAGGCTCCTGGCTGCTGGCTGTGTTTGTGAGGTCACAGCAGCCTCCGTGTCTCATAGGGCAGTGTCAGGCTCATGGTTGCTGGCTGTGCTTGTGAGGTCACAGCAGCCTGAGTGCCTCCTAGGTCACTGGCTAGCTCATGGCTGCTGGCGGTGCTTGTGAGGTCACAGCAGCCTCAGTGCCTCCTAGGCCAGTGTCAGGCTCATGACTACTGGCTGTGCTTGTGAGGTCACAGCAGCCTCCGTGCCTCAAAGGCCAGTGGCAGGCTCCTGGCTGGTGGCTGTGCTTGTCAGGTGACAGCAGCCTGAGTGCCTCCTAGGCCAGTGGCATGCTCCTGGCTGCTCCTGTGCTTGTGAGGTCACAGCAGCCTCCATGCCTCCTTGGCCACTGGCTAGCTCATGGCTGCTGGCGGTGCTTGTGAGGTCACAGCAACCTCAGTGCCTCCTAAGCCAGTGGCAGGCCCCTGACTGCTGGCTGTGCTGGTGAGGTCACAGCAGCCTCAGTGCCTCCTAAGCCAGTGGCAGGCTCATGGCTGCTGGCTGTGTTTGTGAGGTCACAGCAGCCTCAGTGCCTCCAAGGCCAGTGGCAGGCTCTTGGCTGCTGGCTGTGCTTGTGAGGTCACAGCACCATCAGTGCCCCATAGGGCAGTGGCAGGCTCATGGCTGCTGGCTGGGCTTGTGAGGTCACAGCAGCCTCAGGGCCTCATAGGTTAGGGGCAAGCGCCCCCTTCTGTTTGTGTTTGTGAGGTCACAGCAGCCTCCGTGCCTCGTAGGCCAGTGGCAGTCCCCTGGCTGCTGGTTGTGCTTTTGAGGTCACAGCAGCCTCAGTGCCTCCTATGGCAGTGGCAGGCTCCTGGCTGCTGGCTGTGCTGGTGAGGTCACAGCAGCCTCAGTGCCTCATAAGTTAGTCTACAGCGCCTCCTGCTGGCTGTGCTTGTGAGGTCACAGCAGCCTCAGTGCCTCCGAGGCCAGTGTCAGGCTCATGGCTGCTGGCTGAGCTTGGGAGGTCACAGCAGTCTGAGTGCCTGCTAGGCCAGTGGCAGGCTCATGGATGTTGGATGTGCTTGTGAGCTCACAGCAGCCTCAGTACCTCCTATGGCAGTGGCAGGCTCCTGGCTGCTGGTTGTGCTGGTGAGGTCACAGCAGCCTCAGTGCCTCATAAGTTAGTCTACAGCGCCTCCTGCTGGCTGTGCTTGTGAGGTCACAGCAGCCTCAGTGCCTCTGAGGCCAGTGGCAGGCTCATGGCTGCTGGCTGATTTTGTGAGGTCACAGCAACCTCAGTGCCTCATAAGCCGCTGGCAGTCCCCCTGACTGCTGGCTGTGCTTGTGAGGTCACAGCAGCCTCAGTGCTTCCTAGGCCAGTAGCAGGCTCCTGGCTGCTGGCTGTGCTTGTGAGGTCACAGCAGCCTCAGTGCCTCATAAGCCAGTAGCAGGCTCATGGCTGCTGGCTGAGCTTGGGAGGTCACAGCAGCCTCAGTGCCTCCTCGGCCAGTAGAAGGCTCCTGGCTGCTGGCTGTGCTTGTGAGGTGACAGCAGCCTCAGTGCCTCCTAGGCCAGTGGCAGGCTCCTGGCTGCTGGCTGTGCTTGTGAGGTCACAGCAGCCTCAGTGCCTCCTAGGCCAGTGGCAGGCTCATGGATGTTGGATGTGCTTGTGAGGTCACAGCAGCCTCAGTGCCTCCTAGGCCAGTAGCAGGCTCATGGCTGCTGGCTGATTTTGTGAGGTCACAGCAGCCTCATTGCCTCCAAGGCCAGCGGCAGGCTCATGGCTGTTGGATGTGCTTGTGAGGTCACAGCAGCCTCATTGCCTCCGAGGCCAGCGGCAGGCTCCTGGCTGCTGGCTGTGCTTGTGAGGTCACAGCAGCCTCAGTGCCTCCTAGGCCAGTGGCAGGCTCATGGCTGCTGGCTGTGCTTGTGAGGTCACAGTAGCCTGAGTGCCTCCTAGGCCGGTAGCAGGCTCACAGCTGCTGGCTGTGCTTGTGAGGTCACAGCAGCCTCAGTGCCTCCTAGGCCAGTCGCAGGCTCCTGGCTGCTGGCTGTGCTTGTGACGTCACAGCAGCCTGAGTGCCTCCTAGGCCAGTGGCAGGCTCCTGGCTGCTGGCTGTGACTGTGAGGTCACAGCAGCCTCACTGCCTCCTAGGCCAGTGGCAGGCTCCTGGCTACTGGCTGTGCTTGTGAGGTCACAGCAGCCTCAGTGCCTCCTAGGCCAGTAGCAGGCTCATGGCTGCTGGCTGTGCTTGGGAGGTCACAGCAGCCTGAGTGCCTCCTAGGCCAGTAGAAGGCTCCTGGCTGCTGGCTGTGCTTGTGAGGTGACAGCAGCGTCATTCCCTCCGAGGCCAGTGGCAGGCTCCTGGCTGCTGGCTGTGCTTGTGAGGTCACAGCAGCCTCAGTGCCTCCTAGGCCAGTGGCAGGCTCATGGATGTTGGATGTGCTTGTGAGGTCACAGCAGCCTCAGTGCCTCCTAGGCCAGTAGCAGGCTCATGGCTGCTGGCTGATTTTGTGAGGTCACAGCAGCCTCATTGCCTCCAAGGCCAGCGGCAGGCTCATGGCTGTTGGATGTGCTTGTGAGGTCACAGCAGCCTCATTGCCTCCGAGGCCAGCGGCAGGCTCCTGGCTACTGGCTGTGCTTGTGAGGTCACAGCAGCCTCAGTGCCTCCTAGGCCAGTAGAAGGCTCCTGGCTGCTGGCTGTGCTTGTGAGGTGACAGCAGCGTCATTCCCTCCGAGGCCAGTGGCAGGCTCCTGGCTGCTGGCTGTGCTTGTGAGGTCACAGCAGCCTCAGTGCCTCCTAGGCCAGTGGCAGGCTCATGGATGTTGGATGTGCTTGTGAGGTCACAGCAGCCTCAGTGCCTCCTAGGCCAGTAGCAGGCTCATGGCTGCTGGCTGATTTTGTGAGGTCACAGCAGCCTCATTGCCTCCAAGGCCAGCGGCAGGCTCATGGCTGTTGGATGTGCTTGTGAGGTCACAGCAGCCTCATTGCCTCCGAGGCCAGCGGCAGGCTCCTGGCTGCTGGCTGTGCTTGTGAGGTCACAGCAGCCTCAGTGCCTCCTAGGCCAGTGGCAGGCTCATGGCTGCTGGCTGTGCTTGTGAGGTCACAGCAGCCTCAGTGCCTCCTAGGCCAGTGGCAGGCTCCTGGCTGCTGGCTGTGCTTGTGACGTCACAGCAGCCTGAGTGCCTCCTAGGCCAGTGGCAGGCTCCTGGCTGCTGGCTGTGACTGTGAGGTCACAGCAGCCTCACTGCCTCCTAGGCCAGTGGCAGGCTCCTGGCTACTGGCTGTGCTTGTGAGGTCACAGCAGCCTCAGTGCCTCCTAGGCCAGTAGCAGGCTCATGGCTGCTCGCTGTGCTTGTGAGGTCACAGCAGCCTCAGTGCCTCCTAGGCCAGTAGCAGGCTCCTGGCTACTGGCTGTGCTTGGGAGGTCACAGCAGCCTCAGTGCCTCCTAGGCCAGCGGCAGGCTCATGGCTGTTGGATGTGCTTGTGAGGTCACAGCAGCCTCATTGCCTCCGAGGCCAGTGGCAGGCTCATGGCTGCTGGCTGTGCTTGTGAGGTCACAGCAGCCTCAGTGCCTCCTAGGCCAGTGGCAGGCTCATGGCTGCTGGCTGTGCTTGTGAGGTCACAGCAGCCTCAGTGCCTCCTAGGCCAGTGTCAGGCTCCTGGCTGCTGGCTGTGCTGGTGAGGTCACAGCAGCCTCAGTGCCTCCTAGGCCAGTGGCAGGCCCTTCACTGCTGGCTGTGCTTGTGAGCTCACAGCAGTGTCAGCGCCTCATCAGGCAGTGGAAGGCCCCTGGCTGCTGGCTGTGCTTGTGAGCTCACAGCAGTCCTATTGCCTGATAGGTCTGTGGCAGGCCAATGGCTGCTGGCTGTGCTTGTGAGGTCACAGCAGTCTGAGTGACTGATAGGCCAGTGCCAGGCCTCTGGGTGCTGGCTGATTTTGTGAGGTCACAGCAGCCTCAGTGCCTCATATGCCAGTGCGATGCCCTGGCTGCTGGCTGCTGGCTGTGCTTGTGAGGTCACAGCAGTCCTGTTGCCTGATAGGCCAGTGGCAGGCCCATGGCTGCTGGCTGCGTTTTGAGGTCACCTTTGTCTTAGTGCCTCATTGGCCAGTGGGATGCCCATGGCTGCTGGCTGTACTTGTGATGTCACGGAAGTACCAGTGCCTGATAGGGCAGTGACAGCTCCATGCCTGCTGGCTGCGTTATGAGGTCACGTTTGTCTCGGGGCCTCATAGGGCAGTTGGATGCCCATGCCTGCTGGCCGTGCTTGTCAGGTCACAGCAGTCCTATTCCTGATAGGCCAGTTCAAGGCCAATGACTGCTGTGAGGTCAGAGAAGCCTCAGTGCCCTATAGGCCAGTGGCAGGCCCATAGCTGCTGGCTGTGCTTGTGAGGTCACAGCAGCCTCCGTGCCCTTTATGGCAGTGGCAGGCCCGTGACAGTGTGCTGTGCTTGTGAATAATTTGTAGTACAGAGGATCCGACAATGAAGGATAATCCTCTTTTTGCGAATCTGAAGGGCTATAAAGCCCTGCTCTCTCTTGGCATGGCTCAGGCAACAGTTTGTGGTGTTTTAGGGGCGGCACTAATTGCTGCCCGGTGGGGGAGGCAAGGTGATAAAAAGACCATTGAGTCCTTGGGAGAACACATAAGAAACTCCCAGAGTCGAGCCAAAGAGACAATGGAGTTCTTGCAAGACTCCCGGAGTCGAGCCAAAGAGACAGTTGAGTCTTTGCAAGAACAGGTAAGAAACTTGCAAAGTCAACTCACTGCGGAGCGCAACCATACTCAGCGGCTTCACATAATCTTATCAGACTCACTAGACCGAGAGAGAATCCTGCGGTCTGAATTGGAAGAAAACAGGCGGGGGGTTAATGATAGTGAACCGGGATTCTCGAATTTGGCCGAACTAGACGGAAAACAGGCATCTGATCTAAAATCCATATATCCAATTAAAGAATTAGAAGACAGCAGGAACTGCTTTTATCCTGGAGATGGGAATGTAGTAATGAGACCCTTGATTAAAACGGAAACCACTGATAATGGTCAGGGGGGTATTCAACGACGTACCACGCGTATTATCCCCTATTCCCCTCAGGACTTGGCTAAAATACAGGAAAAATACTCCCGGGGCTCCCGGGAAACTGAAACTGAGTATGTGTGGAGAGTCTCCCTCACCGGGGGGGATCGCATTCTGCTGAGCGAAGATGAAGCTAGAGGATATTGGGGACCCAGAGTCTTTCTAACCACAAATGATAACAGGGAACCATGGTCCTTGACCCAGAGGGTAGCCTACTGGGCAGGAGGATTAGACCCAATGGAAAGAGGAGACCCTTTTTCTATTAAAACACCCACAGCGGGCCACATTCTGGAAAGCGTGCAGAAAACTGCTTGCCTCCAATTGATGCATGACCGTTTGCTGCTTCCGCAGCAGCCCTCCCCCATGCAGTGTGTGGCAGACCCCGAGAGGTTACATCCTCTGATCAGGGGACTTCCTGATGCTGTTCAGCTGCAAGACCGATTACGAACTCCCCGACTGAGACGAAGGGGAGGCCCCCCCGACATGACTTGGGGGGAGGTGGCACAGGAGCTAATTAATTACAGAAGGCGTATGGGATTCACTGGCCAGGGGGGAAACAAAGCATAAAGCAGAAATAAGAAGAGTTGAGGAAAGTGGGAGGCAATATAAATCCCTGCAACACCCACATCCTGGGAAACCGGTACGGGTGTTGGATAGCAGGAGACAATTATTATGGGCAGAAGGCATTTCAAAGGGAATTCCCAGAGAAGTCATGGATAGGTTACCAACTCCCAACCTGGAAGGTTTGGTAAGAAGTTGGGACAGGATAAGGGGAACCCCATCTTCCTCAAACCCCAAAGTTCCTCCTCCCTTATCCCAAGAGCCCGTCTGCACCCCAGGACTCTTAAAACGAACCCTGAGACCGCACAATCCCGCATGGGCGCGACGAATATCTGATGCAGTAACTAAAGTCAATGGACGATGGGGAGTAAATGGCTGCCCCAGACTCGCTGCTTTTTGCCCTAATCCTCCATCCCTCTTACCTGGGACTGGGGAGAATAAGAAACCGAGGAATCCCTTGTATTACCCGGGACAACCGGTTCTAGTGGACTTACCCACTGTGGGACAAATACCTCTAGTACTAAAAGCTTCAAAAAATCTGTATGCATGGGTAGCTACTGATGCCCATGGGAAAGATCATAGAATCCATGCCAGGTGGATCCTCCCTTCCTTTTAGGTCAACAATGTAAAAGGAAGAGGGCACTGGGGAAGAAGACTTGTCTTATGTTGAGCTTGAGTGTCCTCAACGATACTACCTGTGGTAGTTATAACAGTTATTTTTATCATTTTTTGTAATTGTGTGCTGCGATCATAATTAGCTTTATTGTTGAAAACACAACAGCCAAGAATGGCATTCTTAACTTGTGTTGGAAAGATACTTCTTGTCTTAATGTGCTTATATGTGCTATGGCAAACCTACCACCAGAATACACTTCTGGGGCTTGGTATTGTACCGGCCAAATAGGTGATGGGGCAACCACCTTCTTCAGCCCTCTGGGCAACAGAGATGCAACTTACTTTCAATTCCCACCAGGGATAAACGGGCCATTTGCTCAGGGCATTGGAGCTAAGAAGGGGCATTACTGGATATGCAGGCACACAGCATATACATTTTTACCCACGGGGTGGTTGGGAATTTGTTATATAGGGATTATCAGACCTTTGTTTTTCCTTTTGCCAGAAACAAGTGGACCTCGGTTAGGCATAAAGGTATATGATAACCTTGGAGACAGAAGTGTTGCCTGTAAGACGCGATCCATTAAGGGAAATTTGGGCGGGACGCAAAAATGGGGAAATAATCAGACTACAAGCGGCTCTAGAAATTATTACCAACAAAACCGCTGACACGATAGATCTTCTAACTTGGCAATCCCAACAGATGCGCACGGCAATCCTTCAGCACCACATGGTTTTTAGATTACCTGTTAGCTGAAGAGGGAGAAGTGTGTGGGAAATTAAATATTCCTAACTGTTGTTTGGAAATAGATGATGTAGGCGAAGTAGTTCTCCAGTTAACCAAAGATATCAGAAAAATAGCCCACGTCCTCGTCCAAACCTGGAATGGCTGGAGTGGCGATTTGTAGTCCTGGTTACTGGGGGCACCGTGGGTGAAACAGTTAATATTGTATTTGTTAGGTGCAGTTGCCGCCTTAATGTTCTTGTATAATTCCTTGCTTTGTTCAATTAATCGGACATGTTGTGTCAAATATGCAACTTGTTCCTACCACCTTGCCGGACGGCATAAAGAAAATCCGTGCCATCCATTGGCCGTGGCCAACCACAGTACCCATCATTTCCCAGTTTCTCCTGAAGGAGGAAATTGCATATTGACATCCACAGCGCATTTGCCAGCTGTTTTATGCCTATTGTAACAATCCCACCTCATTAACTCAGTTTTGATGTCTGTTTTGTAAAGTTAACTGTTGTTGAAGTTGTTAAAGAATAAGCTTGCATTGAGCAAGACCTCTGTTTAATCACTGTTAAGCACTTTATTTTTTACCCAAACCCATGTTGTTCCCACGACTTCCCCCCCGTCCCTAATTCTCTCTCCTTTCCTTCCTTGCTTGCTTGCTTTCTTTCTCTCTCTCTCTCTCCTGCTGCCAAGCTGCAATGTTGAGACACGGGGTGGTGTAGAGGACCGGTACTAAATGCGGTTTTGTCTTGACATTGCTGCTGCTGCTGCAAAGCTGCCGCTGCCAAGGTGTGTCGGGCAATGCCGCGCTGGCGCCCCTGGGAGCCGTCTGCGAAGTAAACAACCTCGTGCACCTGCACGGGGTAAAAAGGGTGCGAAAAGGGCAGAAGGGCGTCTCTAGGGCACGAACCGCACGTACTCATTTGCCATCTGCGCATGAGCAGGAGACCCCCAGATACCCCAGCCCATTTCTGGAAGGTTCCGAGAGGGCGGACTGCGCATGACGGTTAATCTGCATGGGAAGCGAGGAAGCACCTCCCAGAGGCCGGGCAAGAACCTATAAAAACTGCAGACTGTGTGAATGGGGGGGCTTGCTTGCGACGACTGAAGAACTCGAGCAGAGTCAGCGGAACCAGACGGGAGCTTCCCCCCTCTGCCCCCCCGCCCCGCCGCAAGGACTCCCAAAAGAAGAGGACCAACGGGACGCCGCTGGATCCACGGGTGGTGATATCTTTCTCTCTCTCTCTTCCCCTTTTCCTCTCTTTTTCCCTAAACGTGTGACGCGGGACATGTCTCGTTAGTTGATTCCATTTTGCCTTAATAAATCTTAAACTGGTTGGCTGGTGTCGTTTTCACCTTAATTGAGTGCAAGGGCATCACGAACTTGGTCGTTGGTCCTAAGGGGAGGGAGGTCGTCCTGAACGACTCCTTTTGGGCCGCGACACGTGTCTGATAGGTCACTGGCAGGCCCATAGCTGCTGGCTGTGCTTGTGAGGTCACAGCAGTCCTATAGCCTGATAGGCCAGTGGGATGGCTCCTGGCTGTTGGCTGTCCTTGTGAGGTCATAGCAGCATCAGTGCCTCATAGGCCAAAGGGAGTCCCCTGGCTGCTGGCTTTGCTTGTGAGGTCACAGCAGCCTCAGTGTCTCATAGGGCAGTGGCAGGCCCCTGGCTGCTGGTTGTGCTTGTGAGGCCATGTTTGTCTCCGTGCTTCACAGTTCAGTGGCAGGCCCACAGCTGCTGCCTGTGCTTGTGAAGGCACAGGAGTCCTAGTTCCTCATACACCACGGGCAGGCCCATGGCTGCTGGCTGTGCTTGTGAGGTCACAGCAGTATGAGTGCCTGATAGCCAGTGCGAGGTCCATAGCTGCTGGTTGTGCTTGTGAGGTCAGAGAAGCCTCAGTGCCTCATAGGCCAGTGGCAGGCCCATAGCTACTGGCTGTGCTTGTGAGGTCACAGCAGTCCTATTTCCTGATAGGCCCGTGGGAGGCCCCGTCTGCTGGCTGCCTTTTGAGGTCACATTTGTCTCTGTACCTTATAGGGCAATGGCAGGCCTCTGGCTCCTCGCTGTGCTTGTGAGGTCACAGCAGCCTCAGTGCCCTATAGGCCAGTGGCAGGCCCATAGCTGCTGGCTGTGCTTGTCAGGTCACAGCAGTCCTATTGCCTGACAGGCCAGTGGCAGACCCACAGCTGCTGGCTTTGCTTGTGACGTCACAGCAGCCTGAGTGTCTTATAGGGCAGTTGGATGCCCATGCCTGCTGGCCGTGCTTGTGAGGTCACAGCAGCCTCAGTGCCTGATAGGCCAGTTTGAGGCCAATGACTGCTGGGTGGGCTTGTGAGGTCACAGCAGCCTCAGTGCCTCATAGGCGAGAGAGAGGCCCCTGGCTGCTGGCTGTGTTTGTGAGTGTTAAAGAATAGTGAATTGAAACTGTCTAGAAATAGCTGCTTAGCACAACTTACATAAAACTTGCTTAGCATGAGTGGCTAGATTTGCTGAAGCCTTAGGCTGCATGTGGGAAAAGTAACGAATCTTTACCTAGTTTAATAAAAAATAGTGCCTCAGAGCTCATTCAGGCTGGGAAAATAAGGAAGCCACACGCAGTCTGCGCTCCTGTGTCACCGACTCCGAGAGGGAAGACGCCAAAACAATTGGGAAAATAAGACCTTGGGAAACAGCCGCCAGACCCAACAAAAACAGAGGTACAACCATCATCAGAGACTGCAAAAAAACAAAAAAAAGGAGAAAACCAGCTTGCCTCAGAAAGATGATGAGACCCAATCAGGAGCAGGAGACCCCAGACCAAAAAATTACTATTGGGCTAACTACCGCGTGAGGGGTGGGAAATGGAAGTCGAAAAGACTATAATTACCCAGGATTTGTTTATGTTAGGGTCCCTCTTCGGAGGCACCCAGCTCGAGCTGTAATTACGGTACGCGCGTGATTAAAATTATCTGATTTGTTTTGATTTGGCTCTGAACTTTACTTGGGGGAACCTAGGGTCGAGCCCTGTTATGGTGGCCGACAGGCCTAATTTCCATAACAGTTTGGCACCCCAGATGGGACCCTAGGCGACCACTGTTGGGGCCTCTCATCTCCAAACAATCATCTGGCGCCATCGGGTGAGTTCACCTGGGATCTTTGGCAACGAGAGGCACCGAGAAGGTGAGTCTTAAACTCCCGCCTAAATTCTAAATTCTGGTCTGGTAACAGTGCACTGAAAGGGTACGCGGACTGATCACCGTAAGGCGTACCAGGTGTGTGGGGGGGGTACGCGGGCTGGCCACTGTAAGGCATACCAGGGGGACAGGTAGGAGTCCCATCCCCAGGGTTAGAGTGGGTTTTAAGTCCCAGCTCGGTCCGGCCGGAGGAGGGTTGTGCAGCCTGATCAGCATAAGGCGCACTGCAAAACTGTAAGACCGAAATCTAGAGTCACCGTGACTGGTGTGAGTGTAAACAGCACTGTGTGTTTGTGTGTGTGTGTGTGTGTGTGTGTGTGAGTGCGTGTAGCCTGGGAACCGATTGGGGCACCCGTCGGCTGAGAAGCCGCCTGCTGCGAAGGGACAGCAGTCCTAGCAGTTAAAGACGCGGGTGGTGTGAGTGCAGTTCCCAGAGAGCGAGAGAAAGAGAGGGAGAGAAATAGTGTGTGTGATCACACCAGCTACAGGGACTGGTGTTACCGGGAAGGAAGTGCACTGCCTGATTTGCTTAAGACGCACTTTTCAGGAACTCAATATGGGAAATAATTTCGGCATAGAAAAGGGGACGCCCTTAGCCGAAATTTTGGTAAACTGGAGTAAGATTGATGGTACCAAAAATTTAGGGAGAAAAAGGTTAGTCCAACTATGTCAGGAGGATTGGCCGTTCCTGACTAAGGAAGGTAATCTGGCAGAGCGATGGCCACCCCAGGGGTCCTTCAGTTACCAGGAACTAACTTTCCTGCGTCATCATTTGCAGAATAGGTTCCCCAGACAAATGGATTACTGGTATGTATGGGACAACTGGGCATTTGCTAGACGAAAAGAGGCGCCTAGGAAAGAGAGACTCTTTCCTCAGAATGCTGTAAGTACCGCAGCTGCTGAAACGCTTGTGGAAACTATTCCACCCTATGCGCTACCCTCTGCTTCAGCTTCCCTACACCCCCGCTTGCCTTCCGCCCCCGCCTTTCAAGCTCCTCTGGAAGGCCTTCCTGTGCCAGGAGTGCCCCCACCCGGTCTGGAAGGGGTACCTCGGGTCGCCACTACACGAGTTTACCGACCCTGGAGACCCCAAGATTTAATTATATGGAGTCAACGGCTCCCCAGACTTAGGGATGATCCAGAAAGAGTGTTACAAATCATAAGGGGAATTATGCGGGCGTATGACCCTACCTGGGGAGATGTACAAATGCTCCTTGAATCTGTGTTCACTCCAGATGAAAGGTGCTCAATTTTGGATGCAAACCACCGTTGGGCAGCAGAGAGGGGTGTGTTGGGGCTGCTCAAACAGCCTGGCCAGCTGTGGACCCCGGATGGAATCATAATGTAGATGCAGATTACAGGCAGTTGCAATTAGCCAGAGAGGGCTTAGAAGAAGCTATACGTTTGGCAGGACAAAAGACTGCAAGTAAGGGAGTGTCAGCAACAGGCAGAGGAACACCCCTCGGCTTTCTTTGCTAGGCTAATTAAGCAAGTCAGAATGTATGGGGGAGGACTAGACCCAGAAGCCGAGGCTAACAGGCCGCTAATGATTTCCACATTTGTAGACCAAGCAGCCCCGGACATTAGAAAGTAGTTTTCCAAACATGTTTCTGACTGGCCAGGAAAGCGAATGGATGAAATAATACGTTTAGCCACATTTGTGTATAATAGTCGAGAGGAGGAGAGGGCAAAAGAAAAGAGACAGCAAAAAAAAGAGGAAGTTAGTGTGTTAGCAGCTGTGTTAAGAGATGGATTTAGAGGACCCAGGGGGAGGGGACGTGAAAGAGCCAGGAGAGATAGATGGAACCAAAGTGAACGTGCTGTACAGTCAGGAGTTAATGATTGTTATTCTTGTGGGGAACAAGGACACTGGCAGCAGGAGTGCCCAGTGAGGCCCCGTGTAGTTAGGAACAGAGGAACCGGCATGAGACAATCAAACACTAAGGAGGAGACCAGGCGATTCCCAGTCAATCCACAATGAGAGGAAACAGGAGACTCAGAAAATACTGTGGAAATTGGAGTAAATTTATGGGATGTAGTTTTGGATTTTGAGGGTCACGTAATGGCAATACTGAAGGTTTAGAAGTTCCCTTTCTAGTGGATACTGGAGCCACCCTTTCCCTTTTAAATTTTGAGCCTAAAGGATGCAAATCATCAGATAAAATAGCGATGCAAGGAGTGATGGGAAAGGGCGAATGAATGTTATCTAAGCCCTTATTACTCACTATTGAGGGTAAAACAGTGTGGGGACATTTTATAATTTCCACAGACGCACCTATATGCCTTTTGGGGAGAGATCTCCTGCAAGCCTTGGATACTCAGATCTGCTTACAGCCGGAAGGGATAAAGCTAATAATTATGGGTTCATGTGTTCTGGCTAAGACACCAGAACCAGAGTCAACTAATCTGCAAATTCCAACAGGTTTAGAATCAGTTTCTAAAAAATTATGGAGCTCTTCAGGAATGGATGTGGGACTACTGAAATCAGCCAGTCCAGTCTCGATAAAAACAAAGGGGGGATTGCCTCCTGCAGTTAAACAATATCCTATCCCAAAGGAAGCAGAGAAGAGTATCCAAAAACAAACTGATCGTTATCTGAAAATGGGTATCCTTAGAGTCTGTGAATCCCCATATAACACCCCAATTCTGCCAGTTAAAAAGAACAGGCAAGATGCTGATGGTGATCCAGAGTATCGCTTTGTACAAGACTTCAGGGCTATAAACCAACATGTAGTTGCTCCACATCCAGTAGTCCCCGACCCATCAACCATTTTACTACAGATACCCCACTGGGCAACTTATTTTACTGTGATTGACCTAACAGCAGCCTTTTTTAGTATACCGATAGCTGAAGATAGCCAAGATCTCTTTGCTTTCACTTGGAAGGGACAACAATTAACTTGGACAAGGCTGCCACAGGGATTTACTGGGTCTCCGACTATTTTTTCGCGTATACTTAAAAATGACCTCTCAGATATCGAACTTCCAGGACATTCTGTATTAATACAATATGTAGATGATTTGTTATTAGCAAGTAAAGATTATGAGACATGTTTGAAAGATGCTGTTTCTCTATGTAACGCTCTTGCAGAAAAAGGGCATCGAGCATCTCTGTCTAAACTCCAGCTGTGTCAAAGAGAGGTAAAATATTTGGGTTTTATCTTAAGAGAAGGACACAGGTTAGTTGATCCAGAACGAGTAAAGACAATTCTTGATATGCCTCGTCCTGTAACAAAAAAACAGCTTAGGGGATTTTTAGGAGCTGTAGGATTCTGCCGACCGTGGATTCCGGGGTTAGCAGAATTTACTAAGCCTCTGGTACAGGCAACAAAAAAGGAGGAGATAGAGCCTTTGGCCTGGGGCCCAGAAAGGGAGAAAGCTTTTACATCTGTGAAAAAAGCGTTGGTTTCAGCCCCTGCTCTCGGGTTACCAGATTATAGCAAACTATTTGAATTATTTGTCCATGAGCGACAGGGAGTAGCAAGTGGGGTACTCACCCAAAAACTAGGCCCTCACCGTAGACCAGTGGCCTATTACTCCACGCAACTAGATGAGGTAGCTAAAGGCACTCCAGGATGCATCAGAGCAACAGCAGCTACTGCAGCTCTTATTGAAAAAAACACGACCTGTGGTTTTGGGTCATTCATTAACTGTGTATGTGCCACATGAAGTAGAACTGTTAATGAAGCAATATGCGACTCAAGCACTATCCCCACAGAGAGCTGACCGCTATGAACTGATAATACTGCATGCAGATAATGTGACTTTCAAAAGATGCAATATTTTGAATCCAGCAACGCTATTGCCTCAACCGGAGGACGGAGAGCCACATCATTCCTGTGAGCAGGTGGTCGTCAGCTCGAGCAAGCCCCGGGAGGACCTTAAAGATGAACCTTTGGAGAACCCGGACTTAGTTCTGTTTACAGATGGGTCATCCTATTATTTGGACGGAAGACGTCACTCCGGCTATGCTGTCACTAACGTCTTTGAGGTGCTCGAGGCCAATCCTTTGTCTCCATCAGTAAGTGCTCAAGGAGCAGAATTAATAGCATTGACCCAAGCAGCAAAAAATAGGTAAGAGCTTGCAGGTAAATATCTATACCGACTCTAAATATGCATTTGGAGTGTGTCATGCAACAGGGATGTTGTGGAAAGAACGAGGATTCTTGCCGTCATCAGGAAAGAAATTAGCTAATGGAGAAGAAATACGTAATTTGCTGGAAGCAGTTCAACTGCCCAAAGAAATTGCGGTAATACACTGCCCAGCCCATACTAAAGACACTACAGAAATTAGCAGAGGAAATGCTCTAGCCAACGCTGCTGCGAGGGCTGCAGCTCAACAACCTCTGAGAGAATGTATGGGGGCAGTTCCAAGGATGGACCAGAGTGAGTGGCCAAACTTAATAGACCCCAAAACTATGTATGAAAAAGACTGCTCAGTGGAAGAGAAAAAACAATGGGAACAGTGGGAAGCAAAACAAAATGGTGACGGAATATGGACAATTGGGGAAAAACCAATTCTACCAAAAAAATATTTAATTACTATAGCTAGGTGGTTTCACGATAAAGCTCATGGGGGAGCCGAGGGAATAGCTAAACAGGTACAGAAAGTATGGGCTGCTCCAGGAATCTATGCAGCTGCTAGAAGAATAACAAATAGCTGCCCGACCTGCCAGAAGTTTTCAAATAACAAGCCAAGCTCAGATTTGGGGGGGACGACCATGGGCTTACTTCCCTTTCCAGAAGCTGCAAATAGCTTATGCAGATATGCCATCTGTCTATGGATACAAACACTTGTTAGTGATAATAGATCAGTTATCAGGCTGGGTAGAAGCTTTTCCAACAAGAAAGGCTGACACAGGGGGAATGGTAAAAGCCTTACTGAAGGAAATCATACCCAGGTATGGGGTCCCAGAAGCCATTGATTCAGACAGGGGTGCCCATTTTACAGCAAGCATAATCAATCAGTTATGTAAATCGTTAGGAATAAAAAGAAACCTACATGCTCCTTATCACCCACAATCTTCAGGACAAGTAGAAAGAATGAATAGAACATTAAAAGAGAAAATAGCAAGAATATGCACACATGCTAGCCTAAAATGGCCAGAGGCATTAAACTTAGCTCTGTGGGATGTTCGAAATTCTCCACGGCAACCCATAGGACTACCACCAGCAGAAATTCTTTTTGGGAGACATTTAGCGATACCAGGGACTTATATCCCTGCTAAGACCAGCCTATTAGACGGAGATGAACGAGTAACACAATAGGTACTAGCCTTACAAGAACGGTTTAAGGCCTTGCAAAATCAGGCTCAGTGGTTTCAGCCAGTGCCATCAGACATTCAGGCACATGCTATACAGCCTGGAGATAAAGTGTTGATAAAGGTATTCTCGCGAAAAACAAAACTAGAACCAAAATGGGAAGGACCCTATACTGTATTGTTAAGTTCTTACTGCGCTGTTAAAATTCTAGGAAAAGAGAATTGGATTCACCACTCTCACATGAAACGAGTGACAGTCCAAGAAGCAAACACAGCAGAGGTTGCAGCAGAACAGTGAAAACAACCACGTAAAGCTCGATGGGATACACGACTTCCCCAGGGTAATCTGTTCGGACTCGCCTCACTAACACAAATCTCTTTCCCTTTACTGCACCCTGCTGTTTCAAACCCTGGCAATGCTACTTTCCCTAAGCTGTGGTCAAAGAACCTTAGAGTGGCCATGGTCCCAGGCCCGTGTTAAGTATACCGGAAGTATGGGATTAAGTTCTGATAAAAACTTAAACCTCTCAGCCCTGGTCATGCATGGAACTGAAGTATACTCAGAAAATGAATGGAGCTGGGATAATACTAACCAACTTCCCCAACTCCTGGGAAGGACAGGAAAGGAAATAAAGATAGGGTGTCGAGTGATCAACGGGTCCACCCCTGAGAAGGCAACTCAAATCTCTCTCACTAAAATCAAATCAAATGAAAAAGAAAGGAAAATTTGTGCCACTGAAAAACTGGATTGTTGGTACAATTTTACCTTAGAACAACCTGTTGTTATAGTTTGCCTGTGGGCTCACCACAATGTGGGACTGTCATTTAAATTTAAAATAGACATTATTGAGCCCAGTACAGCAATACCTACCCTGACTACAATTATTTCCACCAATATAAATAACTCTGTTACCATGAAGAGTAAGAAAACCTTATCCCCACAAATCTTTGAAATTGGACCGTATGTGATTAGAAATACAGGCCAACAACGAGTGTTATTTAATCCATCATGGTCTCTCAAACGAGTAGAGCTATTAATGCAAATTATATCTCTACAATCAAACCGACCTGTTCACCATTCTTAGGTACGTCCTATGTGGGATGGACGGCGTGGTTACATAGGCGAACCCTCACCTCTCCAAAACGAACAAGGAGAGATGTGACCGGTATCATAGGAACGGGATTGGGAGTCCTAAACAGTATAGATGCTGAAGTACTCGTAAATAAACTGAGCACAACAACAAGTGACTTATACAGATTAAAACATCCATTGAGGTCTTCTTTATTAGCATTAGGAACTAACCAATGGCTTTCATCCGAGATATTACCTCAATGGGAAAAAATGAATGAAAAAGATCACCACTTGATAGTGGATGCACTTGGGGAAGCCCAAATTAATATTTCCCTGGCCCTCAGTTGCATCCAAGCTCAACTGTGGATGCAATCTATGGCAGCAGCGATTATAAGGGAGGGGAAGAAGGCACTTTACCCACTGAAATTCGAAAGGTAATTTGGGATAATGTGACCGAATTTGAAAAGGAATTCCAATCCTGGTGGTATCTGGTCAATTTTACTTATGATCCTATCAACACTAAGGCCACAGCCTTTGTTTCAACAATACGTAATGCTCCAACATATACAATATATCCAATCATTGCGTTAGGATTAAATCACAATGGAGCTATACTCTATCCATTGGAACACAGAGTATGGGCCCAACGAAATGGAAATAAATGGCAAACTGTGGACGTTAGCGCATGTATTGTACAGGAACAGCAAGGGTTTATTTGTGAAAGTAATACCATCAAAGCCCAAGACATTTGTCTTGACACTGAGCAAAATGTTTGTCACTTTGAAATACACCCTGATGAAACACCTGCAACTATACTTGTATATATTGGGAGAGGGTGTGTATGTATGAGAACCTTTTGTAGTCTTATAGTTATAGATGGCATTGTAGTAGATATGAGTAATCATTGAAATATTTGTATTTGTAGCTTTACCAAAATCATGGGATGTGATTTCAATTATTCAGCTCCTATCACGTCTTATCAATTGTTACAATCTAATTATACATTAATTCAAAATTTACTACCTACTCCCATTGGGATGAATCTCACCCTGGTAAGGAAACTACTGCAACATGATGATTTGCATCGACTGCTAGAGCGCATCCGGAACAGTGGACAGAAAACTCTAATCACTGTTCACCATGATGCAAAAGAGATACATCATATCTTAGAAAGGGTAAAAAGGGACGGAGAACATCATGGCTGGGAAACTCTTCTAGGGTGGTCACCAACCACAACAGGGATTTATAATCATGTATTGCACCCGGTAGTAGTTGTGTTCAGTTTAACTGTGTTATGCCTATTGCTTACGATCATATTATATATAAGAGTATGGAAAGTGATAGTATGCCTCGAAAGACTTCGAGAACTCTGTTTAAAATATTAGCAGGGATGCTTCATAAAAACAAAGGGGGGAAACTGTTAAAGAATAGTGAATTGAAACTGTCTAGAAATGGCTGCTTAGCACAACTTACATAAAACTTGCTTAGCATGAGTGGCTAGATTTGCTGAAGCCTTAGGCCGTGCGTGGGAAAAGTAACGAATCTTTACTTAGTTTAATAAAAAATAGTGCCTCAGAGCTCGTTCAGGCTGGGAAGATAAGGGAGCCACACGCAGTCTGCGCACCTGTGTCACCGACTCCGAGAGGGAAGACGCCAAAACAATGGGGGAAAATAAGACCTTGGGAGGCAACCGCCAGACCCAACAAAAACAGAAGTACAACCATCATCAGAGACTGCAAAAAAACAAGAATAAGGAGAAAACCAGCTTGCCTCAGAAAGACGATGAGACCCAATGAGGAGCAGGAGACCCCAGACCAAAAAATTACTATTGGTCTAACTATCGCGTGAGGGGTGGGAAATGGAAGTTGAAAAGACTATAATTACCCAGGATTTGTTTATGTTAGGGTCCCTCTTCGGAGGCACCCAGCTCGAGCTGTAATTATGGCACACGTGTGATTAAAATTTAATTTGTTTTGATTTGGCTCTGAACTTTACTTGGGGGAAACTAGGGTCGAACTCTGTTATGGTGGCCGACAAGCCTAATTTCCGTAACAGGCCGATGAGGCTGCAAAATTATCCATGTCAGTGGCAGCATTAGTTCCAGAGAGACTGTTAAAAATGGAAATTCCAGTATACACTGAAAAAGAAAATAAATTAGCAGAAATACTGAAATGCATAAAAACTCCTGAAGGATGGTGGGTGACATCTACTGGACAGTGTGTGGTAACTTTGCCGATAATGAAGAAGTTGATGAAGCACATACATGGTAGTACCCACATGGGAGCTGAGGCATTGGTTGAAACAGTTAAAAGATTTGCTGTGGGAGTTAGTATGTTAATAATTGCAAAGGGTATTACACAAAAATGTGAAATCTGTCTTAGAAATAATCCCAGGATTCAGAAGAAGCCCCCCCAGGGGAAGTAAAAAGGGGCTTCATGCCTGGGGATTACTGGCAAATTGATTTTTTCTGAATTACCAAGATGTAATGGATATAAACATTTGTTGGTAATTGTTGACACCTTTTCAGGATGGCCTGAGGCTTTCCCGTGTCGTACCACTAAAGCAAGGGAGGTAGTGAAAATGTTATTAAAAGAAATCATACCAAGATTTAGGGTACCAGAAGGGTTTTCTTCAGATAGGGGACCTCATTTTATAGCAGAAATAGTACACCAAATCTCAAAAATACTACAAATTAAATGGGACTTACATACCCCCTGGAGGCCACAATCCAGTGGAAAAGTGGAAAGAATGAATCAAACAATTAAGAGACAGGTAGGAAAATTGTGTCAGGAGACTCAGATGAAATGGACTGATGTTTTACCTCTGGCATTATTAAGAACCAGAATAACCCCAAGGGTTAGGGAGAAAGTTAGTCCATTTGAGATTCTGTATGGCAAACCTTACACTGTAAATTTAACTGGAAATGAAATTCAAATGCACGTTAAGGGTGATCAAATTTTAAGTGATTATCTCTTGTCTATGGCAAAGGTTCTTCTCTCCGTAGGTACATCCAGTTATACTTTTAGATTACACCCGAGTGAAAGCAGTACCTCGAGAGACGTGGAAAGCTGAACAAGTTCAACCTCTAAAGTTAAAAATATATAAAGATATATGAGATGTATTAGAAGCGAATCGGTTTTAAATTTAGATTGTATTCAGGGAAAAAATGCTTTAATCTGATTGTTAGGAATAGGGTTAATATTGTTGTTACGGTATCTGTGTAAAAATGATGTTCTCCTTAACAACCAGGGGAGAAATGTGGTGGTTAGTTTTTCTAGGTTACCTGAGCCAAACAATTAAAGGGAATCAGGAAGGATTTTGGAGTCACAATCTCCATTTGGAAGTAATTACGAAATCTATGAAGATAGTTAACCAGAGGGATTGCTGGGTGTGTACCCACTTCCCTGAACTTTCCAACAAGGGCTTCCCACTAATTGGAGTGCCTATGAAACAACCAAACAGGAATGGGAAGTCCAGAGGGTGACAGGAGATTATTATCAATGTATCCAAAGGTGTAATAATAGTAATAAATGGTGGGAGAAAACTATACTTTATGGAAAGCAACCGATCAACTGTACTGGAGCCATTAAGGTAGGAGGTTATAAAGATTGCTCTCGGATACCTGAATAGGTTATAAGTGGCCAAGTAAGGAACTAAATGGGTGGCGTGTTCCAAAAGGTAGTGGATGGTATTGGTTGTGTGGAAACAAGGCACGAAAAGTGCTACCTCCTAATTGGTCAGGGACATGTACTTTAGGGGCAATAATCCCTAATGTTACTATAAGAAAAGAATTGAGTAATAAATACCAAAAATCCTGGCTAAGAACATTCATAAGGAGACAAAAGAGGGTCAATAATCCTTTAATAGATCGACCTACTAGGTTGCAGTCATTCGTAAGGTGGCTGTTTCCACAACTGGGAGTGAGTGAACTTGAAAAAGCAATAGTAAATATTTCAGCAGTTATTGAAAAAAATAGGGAATAAAACCTCTGATGCCACTGCAGCTTTACAAGAGGAGGTTTCAGAAATTGCGAAAATAACTACCCAAAACAGGATGGCTCTAGATATGTTATTGGCATCTCAGGGAGGAGTATGTACAGTAATAAATACTAGTTGCTGTGTATATGTGGATCAAAGCGGGAGAATTTCTACCGATCTAAATGAAATCTGGAAGCAGACTGAAATCTTACATGGGGTTCAGAAAGAGGATACCTCTTTTGGATTTGAAGAAACATGGAAATGGTTGACTTCCTGGTTCCCTGACGTGAGCTCATGGGTTAAAAAGTGTTTAACAATTTTGGGAATGGTGTTAGTAGTTTTTGTATGCGTTTATGTAGTGATTCAATGCATTTGTAGATGTTGTACAAAATTAATATGGGAAAGATTTTAAAAGAGTGAGACTAATATGAAAATGGTCATATAAGTCTCAAAGGGGGGAATTGTTACAAGACAACCCTGGGAAGCTCAGAAGGAATGCGTGAACTAGGTAGATTAGGATAACTTCTAACATTAAGTCTGAAGTGGTCTAGAGGTAGCCACTTAGATAAAACTTGCTTCATGAGTAGCTAAATTTGCTGAAGCCTTAGGCCGCACTCCTAGTTCAGTAAGAAAGGGCCCCAGAGCTGGTGCAGGCTGGAAAGATAAGGGAGTTACAAGCAGTTTGCATTCCTGTGCCCCACACTGCGAAAGGGAGGATGTCAAGGCTTTGAAATAAGGCCTGCTTGGGCACCAGGACCTTGGGAAGCAAAACCTCCTCTCACTGCTGAAACAATGTTAATTAAGGGGTCTGGACTATCTCCCCCTTGTCAGGACTTTGGGAGATAACACCTACTGTCCCTGCTGGGGCAGTGTTAATTGATCTCCCCTCATCAGGACCTTGGGAGACAGGGGTGGGACCCGGGGAATGAAGAAATCACTAACCAATCAGTGTAAAAGGGAAAATTGCAAATCTGGCAATTTGTGTGTATAAATGCTACTTGAAAAGTTGGGGGGGGGGTGTGTGTGCTTGATTTGTGGGAAACGGCCGAGCACCCAGGCTTGTGCAACTCTGAAATAAATAAGCAAATGTCTCTCCTGAGTGTGTAATTATTGGCTTATTGCACACCGGGCAACGAATCCGCTTTTCAGACAACAGCAGCAGCCTCAGTGCCTGATATACGAGGGGCAGGCCAGTGCCTGCTGGCTGTGCTTGTGAGGTCACAGCAGCCTCAGTGCCTCCGAGGCCAGTGTCAGGCTCATGGCTGCTGGCTGTGCTGCTGAGGTCACAGCAGCCTGAGTGCCTCTGAGGCCAGTGGCAGGCTCCTGGCTGCTGGCTGTGCTTGTGAGGTCACAGCAGCCTCAGTGCCTCCGAGGCCAGTGGCAGGCTCATTGCTGCTGGCTGTGCTTGTGAGGTCACAGCAGCCTGAGTGGCTCCTAGGCCAGTGGCAGGCTCATGGTTGCTGGCTGTGCTTGTGAGGTCACAGCAGCCTCAGTGCCTCATAGGTTAGTGTCCAGCGCCCCCTGCTGGCTGTGCTTGTGACGTCACAGCAGCCTCAGTGCCTCATAAGTTAGTCTACAGGGCCCCCTGCTGGCTGTGCTTCTGAGTTGACAGCAGCGTCAGCGCCTCCTAGGGCAGTGGGAGGCTAATGGCGGCTGGCTGTGCTTGTGAGGTCACAGCAGCCTCCGTGCTGTATAGGCCAGTGGCAGGCCCATAGCTGCTGGCTGTGCTTGTGAGGTCACAACACTCCTACAGCCTGATAGGCCCGTGGGAGGCCCCATCTGCTGGCTGCCTTTTGAGGTCACATTTGTCTCTGTACCTTATAGGGCAATGGCAGGCCTCTGGCTGCTGGCTGTGCTTGTCAGGTCACAGCAGCCTCTGTGCCCTATAGGGCAGTGGCAGGCTCATGGCTGTTTGCTGTGCTTGTGAGCTCACAGCAGTCCCATTGCCTGATAGGCCAGTGCGAGGCCATTGGCTGCTGGCTGTCCTTTTGAGCTCACAGCAGTCTGAGTGCCTGATAGCCAGTGGCAGACCCACAGCTGCTGGCTGTGCTCGTGAGGTCACAGCAGTCCCATTGCCTGATAGGCCAGTGCGAGGCCATTGGCTGCTGGCTGTCCTTTTGAGCTCACAGCAGTCTGAGTGACTGATAGGCCAGTGGCAGGCCTCTGCGTGCTGGCTGCATTTTGAGGTCACCTTGGTCTCAGTGCCTCATCAGGCAGTGGGATGCCCATGGCTGCTGACTCTGCTTGTGAGCTCACAGAAGTACCAGTGCCTGATAGGCCACTGGCAGGCCCCAGGCGGCTTCCTGTCCTTGTCAGGTCACATCAGCCTCTGTGTCTGATAGGGAAGTGGAAGGTGTTGTAGAGGCCTCTGAGTGCCTTTTTTTGTGGTGCAGGGGCCTCCAAGTGCCTTTTTTGTGGTGCAGGGGCCTCCAAGTGCCTTGTTTCACATTGTAGCAGCCCCGAAGTGCCTTTTCTTGTGGTGTAGGGGCCTCCGAGTGCTGTTATTTTGGGGTGTGTGGTCCTCCATGTATCTTTTTTTTGTGGTGTAGTGGCCCCGAGTGCCTTTTCTTCTGGTGCAGGGCACGCCGAGTGCCTTTGTTTGTGCTGCAGGGGCCTCCGAGTGCCTTTTTTTGCATTGTAGCAGCCCCCAAGTGCCTTTTTTTGTGCTGTAGGGGCCTCCGAGTGCCTTTTTTTGTGCTGTAGGGGCCTCCGAGTGCCTTTTTTTCCAGTGTAGGGGCAGCCGAGTGCCTTTTTTTGCATTGTAGCAGCCCCCAAATGCCTTTTTTTGTGCTGTACGGGCCTCCGAGTGCCTTTTTTTCCAGTGTAGGGGCAGCCGAGTGCTTTTTCTTGTGGTGTAGGGGCCTCTGAGTGCATTTTTTTTCTGTTGCAGGTGCCTCCGAGTGCGTTTCTCTGTGGTGTAGCGGCCTCTGAGTGCCATTTTTTCTGGTGTACAGGCCTGCAAGTGCCTCTTTTTGCAGTGCAGGAGCCTTCGAGTGCCTTTTTTGGTGGTGCTGGGCCCTCCGAGTGCCTTGTTTCACATTGTAGTAGCCCCCGAGTGCCTTTTTTTGCAGTGTAGGGGCCACCGAGTGCCTTTTTCTGGGGTGTAGAGGCCTCCAAGTGCCTGTTTTTCCACTGTAAGGGCAGCTGAGTGCCTTTTTTTGTGCTGCAGGGCCCTCTGAGTGCCTTTCTTTCCAGTGTAGGGGCACCGGAGTGCCTTTTTTTGAGGTGCTGGGGCCTCAGGGTGCATTTTTTGCAGTGTAGTAGCCTCCAAGTGCCTTTTTTTGCAATGTGGGGGCCTCTGAGTGCCTTTTTTTGTGGTGCAGGGGCCTCCGAGTGCCTTTTTTGGTGGTGCAGGGCCCTCCAAGTGCTTTTTTTCACATTGTAGCAGCCCCCGAGTGCCTTTGTTTGTGCTGTCGGGGCCACCCAGTACCTTTTTTTGTGGTGTGGTCCTCCGAGTGCCTTTTTTTTGCATTGTAGCAGCCTCTGAGTGCCTTTTTTTGCTGTGCAGGGGCCTGTGATTGACTTTTTTGGCAGTGCAGGGGCCACCGAGTGCCTTTTCTTGTGGTGCACTGGCCTCTGAGTACCTTTTATTCCAGTGTAGGGGCCTCTGAGTACCTTTTTTTGCATTGTAGCGGCCCCCGAGTGCCTTTTTCTGTGGTGTAGGGGCCACCAAATGCCTTTTTTTCCAGTGTAGGGGCAGCCAAGTGCCTTTTTTTGTGCTGCAGGGCCCTCCGAGCGCCTTTCTTTCCAGCGTAGGGGCCATCGAGTGCCTTTTTTTGCGGTGCAGGGGCCTCAGGGTGCGTTTATTTGCAGTGTAGTAGCCTCCAAGTGCCTTTTTTTGCAATGTGGGGGCCACCGAGTGCCTTTCTTGGTGGTGTAGGGGCCTCTGAGTGCCTTCTTTTGTGGTGCAGGAGCCTCCGAGTGCCTTTTTTTGCAGTGTGGAGGCCTCTGAGTGCCTTTTCTTGTGGTTCAGAGGCCACCAAGTGCCTATTCTTGTGGTGCACGGGCCTCCGAGTGCCTTTTGTTCCAGTGTAGTGGCCTCCGAGTGCCTTCTTTTGCAGTGTAGATGCCCCCTAGTGCCTTTTTTGCCAGCGTAAGGCCCTCCTAATGCCTTTTCATTGTGGTGTAGAGGCCTCCGAGTGCCTTTTTTTGCATTGTAGCAGCCTCCGAGTGCCTTTTTTGGGGTGCACTGGCCTCCGAGTGCCTTTTTTTTCCAGTGCAGGGGCCTCCGAGTGCCTTTCTCTACGGTGTAGCAGCCTCCGAGTACCTTTTTTTGTGGTGCAGGGCCCTCCGCGTGCCTTATTTTTCCGGTGTAGCAGGATCCGAGTGCCTTGTTTCACATTGTAGCAGCCCCCGAGTGCCTTCTTTTGTGCTGTAGGGGCCACCGAGTGCCTTTTTTTGCCGTGCATGGTCCTCCGAGTGCCTTTTTTTTTTTGCAGTGTACTAGCCTCCAAGTGCCTTTTTTTGTGATGTAGGGGCTTCCGAGTGCCTTTTCTTGTGATTCACTGTTGTCCGGGTGCCTTTTTTTGTGGTGCAGGGGCCTCCGAGTGCCTCCTTTTGAGGTGCACTGCTGTCTGAGTGCCTTTTTTTGCAGTGAAGGGGCATCTAAGTGCCTTTTTTTCCAGTCTAGCAGCCTCCAAGTGCCTATTTTTGCGATGCAGGCTCCCAAAGTGCCTTTTTTTCCAGTATAGTGTCCTCCATGTGCATATTTTTTGCAGTGCATGTCCTCCTAGTGCCCTTTTTTCCAGTGCTCAGGCCTCCAAGTGCCTTTTTTCTGTTATGGTCCTTCAACGTTCTGTGTTAGCACTTTACTTGTATTTACCTGTACTGCCTGAAATGATATTGTCAGGCCCACCACTGCTGGATGAGATAGTCATGTCACTTCTGCCTCACGGCCTGGTAGGCCAGTCAGGCCCATCAGTCCTCGCTCTGCTTGTGAGGTTGCTTCTGCCTCTGTGCTTGATAGGCCAGTGGCAGGGCCATGCCTCCTGGCTTTGCTTGTGAGGATACTTGTGTCTCCATGCCAAAAAGGGCAGTGGCAGGCCCATGGTTGCTGGTTGTGTCTTATGATGTCACTTTGACCTGCATGCCATTGCATGCATGGGCATGCACTGCCACGCCCATGGCTGCTGGTCTGCTTGGGTGTTCCCTTCTTTCTCCGTGTTTGATGCACCATGGCAGGCCCAGAGCTGCTGGCTGTGCTTGTGAGGTCCCTTTGACCTCAGTGCCTGATGAGGCACTCAGAGCGCCATGAGTCCTACCTGCGCTTCTGAGCTCACTTCTGCCTCAGTGCCTGATTGGCAAGTGGCAGGCCAATAGCTGCTTGCTGAGGTAGTGAGGTCATTTTTACCAGCAGCCCTAAACTTAGCACTATGGGATGTTCAGAATCCTCCGTGACAGCCTCTAAGACTATTGCCAGTGGAAATTCTTTTGGGGAGACCTTTAGCCACAGTGGGCAACTCAGGCTAAAAGCAACCGCTTGGGTGGAGATGAGCGAATTACACTTACAAAAGGCAGGGGAAAAGCTCAGTGGGCCCACTCAGTACCAGGTGATGTGCAAGCACACGCTATCCAGCCTGGACATAAGGGGTTGGTACAGATAGTCACCTGAAAGTCTGAAGTGCAACCAAATCTCGGGAGGCCCCTACACTGTATTGTTGAGTTCTTATTTCACTGTTAAACTTCCAGGTAAAGAAAATTGGCTCTAGTCAGATGTAAAGCGGCTGAGTGGACCGGAAGCTCTTGGAAGCACCACATGAGCTAAGCCGTACTGGACATTAAATGTTACAAAGTGTGGCGTGTAACACTTGCTTGTGTTGTTAGTTGTTGTCATGACATTTGTGCTTGCACTGGAGTATTGTTTAACCGCCCTAGCAAAAAACCAACCTGCGAGTAAAATGTGTTGTAGCCAAAATCGAGGAGAAGCAATTTGGGAAGCAAATGAGGAACGCTATTGTTCCTACTTGTATCAAATAGCGCATCCACAGAGTTGACAGCATGTTGCAGTGCCTACCACGTTGAAGGTGAGGCAAAAGCCCTGGAGGAGCATCCCATACGGATAGAAATGGGACCAAGACATTACCCAAACTGAGAAGTCCAGTGTGTCACTAACTACAAATTGTAGTGACTCTCGCCTGGTGCCGGAGAGACGATTGCACTGAAAACTTCCGCCTTCCATTGCCCGGGTCCCGGCAGACCCCAGTGATGTGTTCTAACGAACGCTCTTGTAATGGGAGTGTAACTTGTAAGTCTACGCCATTAGTTCTACCCTGCACTCTCAGGAGCAGGCTTTCAACACTCTCTCCTGCTTTAACCACTTCCCCAATGCTCTCCATTTTAACTTTCCCTGTGGTCACTGCAGGAACAGCCCGACCATCTCCGCAGAGCTCCCACGCAGTTAAATCAACCGGAACACAAAAGTTACTGTTGAACCCTTTGTGGTCTCTAAAACCTGTAGCGTTACTCAGGCAAGAGAACATGTCTATGATTAAGCCATCCTGTCTGCCATTTTTAAATATAGCTTACACCACATGGATGGAATGGTTACGCAAGCGGACCTGAAGCGCCAAATGGCGAGAAAGAAAGGATGTCAGTGGTGTTACAGGGCCAGGATTAGGAGTTCTAAATAGCATCGATGCTGAGGCATTAGTGAATAAGTAAGTGCCACAAACAGAGATGTGTCTAGATTAGACAAAGCAAAGCCATTACGATCATCTCTGTTACCTCTTGGACGTAATCAACGGTGCTCCTCTCAGATTTCTACCTCAGTGGGAGCTCAAAGAAGGCAAGCTCATCAGCTTCCTTAGTTGCAGCAGGAGGAGCTCAAACTAATGTTTCTTTGGCGGTCCATTGTATCCAAGCCAAATGGACACAATCCGGACCAGTTGCAACAACTCGGGCAGGTGAGAAAGGGCTCCTACCCAGTGAAATTCGCAAAGCAGGACTCCTTCCAAAGGAGTTCAGTGTTAAGGAATCTTGGACTGCCACCATCTAGAGTTAATCAGAGTCAGGCTAGGGCAGCCCCATGACATTGCCTCCCGCGCCCCTAGTCGACAATAACACCAGGCCTGTTCCCACCTTTCTCCTAAGAGTGTGAAACTGCTCAAACTCTCCCACCTATCAGTTCACATGGATCAGAGGTCTGGGCACACCAGGCTTGCCTCGGGCAATCCCACAAGACATGCCCAATCTCGCCATCCTCCCCTGTGGACACTTACACCACGTCCACTCACAGCTGCCTCCTAAGAATGCCCGCCTGCTCAGCTGCCTGTTTGAACAGCCGACGCTGACAGGCAAGAGCTGTTGCCAAGCAAGCTTGACCTGCATGCGCAGGGCAGCCCCATAGAACTTTCACAGCTGCCTTCCTTTCCTGTCGACATTAACAGCACCGCTACTCCCGCCTTCCTCCTAGCAATGCCACGTTGCTCAAATGCCTGTCCAACGAGCAAGGGCTGCTGGGCAAGAGCGCGGGTATGCGAAACTAGCCTTGGGCAGCCCCACAAGGTGTACCCATCTCGCCTTCCTCCCCCGTCAACAATTACAGCAGGCGTACTCACAGCTTCCTCCTAAGAATGCCCAACTGCTCAGACGCCTGTCCGAACAGCAAGGGCCGCTAGGCAAGAGCTCTGGGCATGCCAAGCTTCCCTTTGCCAGCCCACAGCATATTCCCTGCTCTCTTCTAGGTGAGGGCCTTTTGGACCTTTACATCACGGCTACTCCCAACTTAGTCCTAAGAATGCCAAAATGCTCAGACGCCTTTGCGAGCAAGCAGAGCTCAAAAGCAAGAGCTCATCCCCACCACACAAAACCTGCTAAGCCACAGCAGGCCCACAACACGTTCACGGTTGCCTTCCTCTCCTGTCCACACTTAAAGGATGCGTACTCACGCCTTGCGAAGAAGGCAAGTCGTGAACGTGTTGTGGAGCTGCCCTAAGCATGCAGTGCAAGCTTGCTGGGGCATCTTTTTTGCCTGTGAGCTCTGGGTGTTCGGACAGTCGTGTGAGCAGTCTGGCATTCTTAGGCAGAAGCTGTGAGTACGCCTGGTGTAATTGTCGACGGGGGAGGATGGCGAGACGGGCTCATTTTGTTGTGCTCCCAGAGACAAGCTTGTCGTGCCCAGCGCTCTTGCCCGTGAGTGCCGGCTGCCAGACAGCTTTCTAAAGCGTAAGCCTGGTGTAATTGTCGACAGGTCTCAGAGGCAAGAAAGCTGGACTGCCCCAGAATTGCTCTGCATGCTTAGGGCAGCCCCGCAATGCGTTCACAGCTGCCTTCCTCGCCTGTCGACACTTACAGCAGGGCTATTCCCTCCAGACGCCTAGGCGTGCCACACTGCTCAAGCGCCTCCACCGACAATCAGGGCTCACAGGCGGGAGCTAGTCCAAGCCAAGCTTCCCCTGCATGCCTAAGGCAGTCCCACAACAGGATAACGGCTTGCCTTCTCCTGTCGACATTAACAGCACCGCTACTCCCGCCTTCCTCCTAGCAATGCCACGTTGCTCAAATGCCTGTCCAACGAGCAAGGGCTGCTAGGCAAGACCCCCGGGTAGCCTTGGGCAGCCCCGCAAGACGTACCCATCTCACCTTCCTCCGCCGTCGACAAATACACCATGCGTACTCACAGCTTCCTCCTAAGAATGTCAGCGTGCTCAGACGCCTGAGCGAACAACAAGTGCAGAGAAGTAATAGCTCTGGGCATGCCAAGCTTCCCTTTGGCAGCCCACAAAATATTCCCTTGCCCTCTTCCTAGGTGCGCGCCTTTTGGCCCTTTACACCACGGCTGCTCACAAGCCTTATTCCTGAGAATGCCGGCCGGCTCCGACACCCGTCGTGGCAGAAGTGGATTCAGAGGGGAGAGCTCTGGGCACCACAGGCTTGCCTTGGGCAGCCTGACCAAAAACGTCCAGGTCTCGCTTTCCTTCCCTGTGGACACTTACAGCAGGATCTTCCCATCTCATTCCTGGGATAGGCACAGGTAGCACATGTCTCTCCCACTTGTCGGCACTCACAGGCAAGAGCTCTGGGCACCCCAAACTGGCTTCCGACAGCCTCGCAAAAAGTCCCCTCTCGCCATCCTCCTCCATCGATAAGAAGACCAGGCCAACTCAAAGCTTCCTCCTAAGAATGCTAGAAGACTCAGACACCTGTCCGAACAGAGAGGGCTCACAGGCAAGTGCTCTTCCCAAGCAAGCTTGATCTTCATCCCCAAGGCCGCTGCACAGCATGTTCACGAGGTGGGCCTTCCTCTCCTGGCGCCACTTACAGCGGCCTTTGCTTGCTCTAATTGTGGCGAGGAGAGGCAGGCAAACAGCAAAATTCTGGTAGGGCTGCCTTAGCTATGCTGATCGAACCTATGAGCTCTGGCTGTTCGGATGGGCCACTGAACAGTCTGTCGTGCTTAGGAAGAAGTTGTGAATACGCCTGGTGTAATTGTCGACGAGGGAGGATGGCGAGACGGGCTCGTCTTGTGGCACTGCCAGAGACAAGCTTGTGGTGCCCAGCGCTCTTGCCCGTGAGTGCTCGCTCTCTGGAGCAGGTTCTGATTAGGCGACATTTCTAAAGAGTTAGTCTGGTGTAATTGTTCATGGGGAGGATGGCGAAAGGCGGACGTCCTGTGGGGATGCCAGAGACAGGCTTGTCCTGTGCCCAGAACGCTCGCCTGTGAATACTGATGGAGAGAAAAGCGTTTGAACAGTGTGGCCTTCCTAGCAGTAGGTTGGAACAGGCAGGCTGTGTCAGCAGGCGAAGACGGCAAACTGTGATCGTGTTGTGGAACTGCCATAAGCATGAAAAGCAAGCTTGGTGGGGGCAGCTTCCTGGCCTGTGAACCCTGGCTGTTCGGAGCGCCAGCTGAGCAATCTGGAAGCGTGAGTACGTCTTGTGGAAACAGGGGAAGATGGCAAGATGGGCTGATTTTGTTGTGCTTCCAGAGACAAGCTTGTCGTGCCCAGTGTTCTTGCCTATGCTTGCCCACTGTCCGGACAGGCTCCAATTCGGCAAGCTTTCTAAGGCGTAAAACTGATGTAATTGTCAGCAGGGCTCACAGGCAAGAGATACGCCAACCAAGCATGTTTTCATGCTTACGGCAGTCCACAATGCGTCCACGTCTCGCCTTCTTTGCCTGTCAACACTTACAGCAGGCCTACTCCCACCTTACTGCTCGGAGTGCCACACTGCTCAAATGCTTCTCTCCGCGTCAGTACGCACAAGCAAGAATTCTGGACACCAGCTGGAAAAGAGCTTCTGGCAGCTCCAGAAGACATACCATCGCACCATCCTCCCCAGTCGACAATTACACAAGGCTTGCTCCTAAGAATGCCAGCCTGCTCAGACGCCTGTCCAAAGAGCAGAAATGGGTTCAGAGGGGAGAGCTCTGGGCACCACAGGCTTGCCTCAGACAGCCTGACAAAAAATCCAGTCTCGCTTTCCGTCCCTGTGGACACTTATAGCAGGCCTCTTCCCACCTCACTCCTCGGCGTGCCACAGGTATCACCCGCCTCTCCCACTTGTCAGCACTCACAGGCAAGAGCTCTGGGCACACCAAACTGGCTTTCGACAGCCTCGCAAAAAGCCCCCCTCTCGTCATCCTCCCCCTCGATAAGACCAGGCCAACTCAAAGCTTCCGCCTAAGAATGCCAGAAGACTCAGATGCCTGTACGAGCAGGCAGGGCTCACAGGCAAGTGCTCTTCCCAAGCAAGCTGGCCCTTCATCCCTAAGGCCACTGCACAGCATGTTGGCGGGGGGGGCGGGCCTTCCTATCCCGGCGACACATAGATCGGGGCTTGCTGGCTCTGTGGCGAGGAGAGAAGAGGGTAGGCAAAGTGCGAAGCTGTTGTAGAGCCGCCTTAGATATGCAGATCAAGTCTGTGAGCTCTGGCTATTCGGAAAGGTGTCAGAGCAGTCTGGCACTCTCAGGAGGAAGTTGTGAGTACGCCTGGTGCAATTGTCAAGGGGGAGGATGGTGAGACGGGCTCATCTGATGGGGCTGCGCAAGACAAGCTTGGCGTGCCCAGATCTCCTGTCTGTGCATTCTGACAGGTGGGAGAGGCGTTTAAGCAGTGTAGAACAAATAGGCGTAAGGTGGAAAAGGCCTTGTGTTATCGTCGACAGGCGAATAAGGCGAGACTGGGAATTTTGGCGAAACTGCCCGAAGAAAGCTGTCCTGGCCCAGAGCGCTTGCCTGTAAGCCTTTGCTTTTCGGACAGGTGTCTGAGTATTTTAGCAGTCTTCAGAATAAGGTGCGAGCAGAAGTGGTGTTTCGACCAGGTCGCTGTGGGGTGGTAGTCAAGGGCACGTTCTGCGGGGCTGCCTGAGGAAAGCGTGGCATGCCCAGAGCTCTTTCCTATGAAAGCTTGCTGGTCTCAGACCCCTGTCCCAGCAGCCAGGGCTCCAAGGCAAGAGCTTTTCCCAAGCACGCTTGACTTCCATCCCTAAGGCAGCCGCATGACACAATCAGGAGTGGCCGTCCTCTCCTGGCGGGATTACAGAGGAACTTGCTTGCTCTGTGTTGGGAAACGAGGTAGGCAGACTGCGAAACTGTTGGAGAGCTGGCTTAGATATGCAGCTCGGGTCTGTGAGCGCTGGCTGTTCGCACAGGCAGATGAGCAGTCTGGCATTCTAAGGAGGAAGCTATGAGGACACCTGGTGTAATTGTCGATGGGGAGGATGGCGAGACGGGTTCGTCTTGTGGAGCGGCCAGAGACAAGCTTGTCAGTTCCAGAGCGCTCGCCTGTGAGTACTGGCGAGGAGAGACGCGTTTGAGCAGTGTGGCACGGCGAGCAGTAAGGTGGGAATAGGCCTGCTGTATATGCCGACGGGCAAAGAACGCGAGCCGGGAACGTGTTGTTGGGCTGCCCTGAGCATGCGGAGCAAGTTTGGTGGGGCAGCTCTCTTGCCTGTGAGCGCAGTCGACAGTTACACCAGGCTGACTCCTAAGAAAGTAAGCTTGCTCGGACGCCTGTCCGGAGAGCGGGCACTCATGGGCAAGAGCTCTAGACACAACAAGCTTGTCTCGGGACGGCCCATGGGCAAGGCTGAGTCTCCATCCTCCCTCGTCGACAATTGCACCAGGGGTTCTCACGCCTTCCTCCTAACAATGCCAGCCTGCTCAGCTGCCTGTCTGAACAGCCAGAGCTCACAGGCTTGAGCTGCATATCGAAGGCGGCTCTACAACACGTTTGCACTTTGCCTACCTCCACACAGCGTAAGCAAGCCCCGCTGTAAGTGTCGCCAGGAGAGGGAAGGCCCCCCCTCGTGAACGGCATGTGCGGCTGCCTTAGGGATGAAGGTCTAGCGTGCTTGGGGAAGAGCTCTTGCCTGTGAACGCTGGCTGTTCGGGCAGGCGTCTGAGCATTTTGGCATTCATAAGAGGAAGCTGTGAATCTGCCTGGTTTTATAATCGAGGGGGAGGATGGCGAGAAAGGGGCGTCTCGCGAGGCTGCCGGAAGCACAATTGGAGTGCCCAGAGTTCTTGCCTCTGAACCCCTTTCTATTCGGAGAGTTGTCTGAGCAGGCTGGCATTCTCAGCAGTAAGGCTTGTATACCTGTCAAACAAGGGTAATATGGGAATTTGGCTCTTCTTCTGGGCTTCCAGATGGAAGCTTGTCCTGCCCAGAGGTCTTGCCTGTGAGCGCTGGCTGTTCGTACAGGCAGCAGAGCAGGCGGGCATTCTTTGGAGGAAGCTGTGAGTGGATGTGGTGTAAATGGCCACGGGGAGGATGGAGAGATGGGGAGAGCTTCGAGAGACAAGCTTGTCGTGCCCAGAGCGCTTGACTGAGAGTACTGACAGGGGCGAGAGACACGTTTGAGCAGAGTTGCACGCCTAGCAGTGCCATGCAACTGCAGTGTCGACAGCGTCTGCGAGGCCTGGGTGTTCGGCCAGTTGTCTGAGAAGTCTGGCATTCTTAGAAGGAGGCATTGAGTACGCCTGCTGTAAGTGTCGACGGAGAGCCGGGTTGTCTCGCAGGGCTGCCAGAGACAAGCTTGGCGTGCCCAGACCTCTTGCCCATGAGTGCCGGCTCTCTGGACAGGCGTCCGAGAGGATGGTTTTCTTAGGAGTCGGCCTGGTGTAACTGTCGACTGCACTCACAGGCAAGAGAGCTGCCCCACCAAGCTTGCTCCGCATGCTTAGCCCAGTCCCACAACACGTTCCCGGCTCGCGTTCTTTGCCCGTCGACACATACAGCAGGCCGATTCCACTTTACTGCTCGGAGTGCCACACTGCTCAAACACCTCTCTCCTCGCCAGCACACACAGGCAAGCGCTGTAGGCACGACAAGCTTGTCTCTCGAAGCCCCTCCATCTCGCCCGTCGACAATTGCAACAGTACACGCACAGCTTCTTCCTAAGAATGCCAGGCTGCTCTGATGCCTCTTGGACCAGCAGGCGTTCACAGGCAAGAGCTCTGGGCAGGCCAGCTTGCTTCGAGCAGTCTCGCAAAAAGTTCCCCGTCTCGCCTTTCTCCTGTGTTGACAATTACACAGGGCTATGCCCACCTTATTTCTAGGAGTGCCACACTGTTTAAACGTCTCTCCCTTGTCTTTTCCCACAGCCATGAGCTCTGGTCATGCCAAGCTTGTCTCGGGCAGCCCTACAAGACGAGTCCGTCTCGCCATCCTCCCCATCGAGAATAAGACCAGGCATACTCAAAGCTTCCGCCTAGGAGTGCCAGACTGCTCGGACGGCTGGCCGAACAACCAGAGCTCACAACGTTGATCTGCGGCTCTCCAACAGGTTCGCAGTTTGCCTACCTCTTCTCTCCACACTTAGAACAAGCAAGCCCCGCTTTACGTGCTGCCAGCAGAGAACGGCCACTCGGGAACGTGCTGTGCGGTGGCCAGAGCCCAGGCTGTTCGGACAGGTGTCTGAGCAGTCTGGCATTCTTAGGAGGCAGCTCTGAGTATGCCTGGTGTAATTGCCGACGGGGAGGAAGGCGAGATGTGGACTTCTTGTGGAGCTGCCAGAAAGAAGCTTGTTGTGTCCAGAGCGCTCGCCTGTGACTGCCGCCAGTCCAGAGAGGCTTCTGAGCAGGCTTGCTTTCTTAAGATTCAGCCTGCTGTAACTGTCGACTGCGCTCACAAGGAAGAGCACTGCCCCAGCAAGCTTGCTCCGCATGCTCAGGGCAGCCCAATTAATACGTTCCCGGCTCCCTTTCTTTGCCTGTCGGCACGTATAGCAGGCCTATTCCACCTTACTGCTAGGAGTGCCACACTGCTCAAACGGCTCTCTCCTCGTCAGTACGCACGGGCAAGCGCTCCGGACATGACAAGCTTGTCTCTCGAAGCTCACAAGAAACCTCCACCTCACCCTCCTCCCCTTCGACAATTGCAACAGGCGTACTCAAAACTTCCTCCTAAGAATGCCAGACTGCTCTGACACCTTTCCGAATAACCAGAACTCACAGACCTGAGCTGCATATCTAAGGCGGCTCTACAACAGATGTGCACTTTGCCTGCCTCTCCTCGCCACACTTAGAGCAAGCAAGCCCCGCTGTAAGTGGCGCCAGGAGAGGAAGGCCACTTGCGAACGTGCTGTGCGGTGGCCTTAGGGATGAAGGGCCTGCTTGCTTGGGAAGAGCTCTTGCCTGTGAGCCTTGGCTGTATCTGAGTCTTCTGGCATTCATAGGAGGACGCTTTGAGTTGGCCTGGTCTTCTTATCGAGGGGAAGGATGGCGAGAGGGGGACTTTTTGCGAGGCTGTCGGAAGCCAATTTGGGGTGCCCAGAGCTCTTGCCTGTGAGTGCTGACAAGTGGGAGAGACATGTGCTACCTGTGCCTATCCCAGGAGTGAGCTGGGAAGAGTCCTGCTGTAAGTGTCCACAGGGAAGGAAAGCGAGACCC
The DNA here is from genome assembly GCF_036370855.1 of Dromaius novaehollandiae. Lineage (NCBI taxonomy): Eukaryota > Metazoa > Chordata > Aves > Casuariiformes > Dromaiidae > Dromaius > Dromaius novaehollandiae. Next base: position 435,795 of record NW_026991382.1, on the reverse strand, counting down.
GGACGTTTTTGGTCAGGCTGCCCGAGGCAAGCCTGTGGTGCCCAGAGCTCTCCCCTCTGAATCCACTTCTGCCACGACGGGTGTCGGAGCCGGCCGGCATTCTCAGGAATAAGGCTTGTGAGCAGCCGTGGTGTAAAGGGCCAAAAGGCGCGCACCTAGGAAGAGGGCAAGGGAATATTTTGTGGGCTGCCAAAGGGAAGCTTGGCATGCCCAGAGCTATTACCTCTCTGCACTTGTCGTTCGCTCAGGCGTCTGAGCACTCTGGCATTCTTAGGAGGAAGCTGTGAGTATTCATGCTGTATTTGTCGGCGGCGGAGGAAGGTGAGATGGGTACCTCTTGTGGGGCTGCTCGAGGCAAGCCCAGCAGCCCTTGCTCGTTGGACAGGCATTTGAGCAATGTGGCATTGCTAGGAGGAAGGTGGATGCTGACGTGCTTTTAATGTCGACAGGAGAAGAAGGCAAGCCGTTATCCTGTCGTGGGACTGCCTTAGGCATGCAGGGGAAGCTTGGCTGGGACTAGCTCCCGCCTGTGAGCCCTGATTGTCGGTGGAGGCGCTTGAGCAGTGTGGCACGCCTAGGCGTCTGGAGGGAATAGCCCTGCTGTAAGTGTCGACCGGCGAGGAAGGCAGCTGTGAATGTGTTGCGGTGCTGCCCTAAGCATGAAAAGGAAGCTTGGTTGGATAGCTCTCCTGCCTGTGCCCCCTGCCGACAATTATACCATGCTTACTCTTAAGAAAGCTCGTAAGTGTCGACCGTCAAAGAAGGCGAGCCGTGAATGTGCTGTTGGGCTGCCCTAAGCATGCAGAACAATTCTGGGTGGGGGGGGTCCAGCTCTCTTGCCTGTGAGACCTGTCGACAATTACACCAGGCTTACGCTTTAGAAAGCTCGCCTGCTCAGACACCTGTCTGGCAGCCGGCACTCACGGGCAAGAGCGCTGGCCACGACAAGCTTGTCTCTGGGAGCACAACATAATGAGCCCGTCTCGCCATCCTTCCGCCATCGACATTTGCTTGCCTTCTTCTCCTGCTGACAGTTACAGCGCGCCAATTCCCAACCTACTGCTAGGAGTGGCACACTGCTCAGATGCCTTTCTCCCCTGTCATTACTCACAGGCGAGCGTTCTTGGCATAACAAGCTTGTCTCTGGAAGCCCCACAGGTAGTCACATTTTGCCATCCTCCCCCATGAACAACTACACCATGCTTACTCTTAAGAGGGTGCTCAGAGGCTTCTCCGGAGAGCCGGCACTCATAGGCAAGAGATCTGGGCAGGAGAAGATTGTCTCTGGCAGGGCCACAAAACGAGCCGGGCTCACCATCCTCCCCTGTCGACAGTTACAGCAGGCGTACTCACAGCTTCTTCCTAAGCACGACAGACCGCTCCGACGGCTGTCCGAACAGCCAGCGCTCACAGGCTTGAGCTGCATATCTGAGGCAGCTCTACAACAGGTTCGCAGTTTGCCCGCCTCTTCCCTCCACACTTAGAGCGAGCAAGCCCCTCTGTTTTGCCAGGAGAGGATGGCCACTCGGGAACATATTGTGCGGTGGCGTTAGGGATGAAGGCTCTTGCCTGTGAGCCCTGGCTGCTCGGACGCGCCACTGACTATTCTGGCATTCATTGAGGAAGCGCTGAGTACGCCTGGTGTGATCGGCGACACAAGTGAACGGTGAGCTGCGCATATCCTGTGCGGCTGCCAGAAGCTCTTTTCCAGCTCGTGTCCAGAATTCTTGCCTGTGAGGACTGACAGGTGAGAGAGGCGTTTGCGCAATATGGCACTCCTCGGAGTAAGGCGTGAGTACGCAGCCTTTAAGTGTGGACAGGAGAGGAAGGCAACTGTGAACGTGTTGTGGGCCTGCTGTGGCTTAGCAGGTTTTGTGTGGTGGGGATGAGCCCTTGCTTTTGAGCCCTGCTTGCTCGCAAAGGCGTCTGAGCATTTTGGCATTCTTAGGACTAAGTTGGGAGTAGCCGTGATGTAAAGGCCAAAAGGCCCTCACCTAGAAGAGAGCAGGGAATATGCTGTGGGCTGCCAAAGGGAAGCTTGGCATGCCCAGAGCTCTTGCCTAGCGGCCCTTGCTGTTCGGACAGGCGTCTGAGCAGTTGGGCATTCTTAGGAGGAAGCTGTGAGTACGCCTGCTGTAACTGTTGATGGGGGAGGAAGGCGAGATGGGTACCTCTTGTGGGGCTGCCCAAGGCTAGTTTCGCATACCTGCGCTCTTGCCCAGCAGCCCTTGCTCGTTGGACAGGCATTTGAGCAACGTGGCATTGCTAGGAGGAAGGCGGGAGTAGCGGTGCTGTTAATGTCGACAGGAAAGGAAGGCAAGCCGTTATCCTGTTGTGGGACTGCCTTAGGCATGCAGGGGAAGCTTGGCTGGGACTAGCTCCTGCCTGTGAGCCCTGACTGTCAGTGGAGGCATTGGAGCAGTGTGGCACTCCTAGGCGTTCGGAGGGAATAGCCCTGCTGTAAGTGTCAACCGGCGAGGAAGGCAGCTGTGAAAGTGCTATGGGGCTGCCCTGCGCATGCAGGTCAAGCTTGCTTGGCAACAGCTCTTGCCTGTCAGCGTTGGCTGTTCGGACAGGCAGCTGAGCAGGCGGGCATTCTTAGGAGGCAGCTGTGAGTGGACGTGGTGTAAGTGTCCACAGGGGAGGATGGCGAGATTGGGCATGTCTTGTGGGATTGCCCGAGGCAAGCCTGGTGTGCCCAGACCTCTGATCCATGTGAACTGATAGGTGGGAGAGTTTGAGCAGTTTCACACTCTTAGGAGAAAGGTGGGAACAGGCCTGGTGTTATTGTCGACTAGGGGCGCGGGAGGCAATGTCATGGGGCTGCCCTAGCCTGACTCTGATTAACTCTAGATGGTGGCAGTCCAAGATTCCTTAACACTGAACTCCTTTGGAAGGAGTCCTGCTTTGCGAATTTCACTGGGTAGGAGCCCTTTCTCACCTGCCCGAGTTGTTGCAACTGGTCCGGATTGTGTCCATTTGGCTTGGATACAATGGACCGCCAAAGAAACATTAGTTTGAGCTCCTCCTGCTGCAACTAAGGAAGCTGATGAGCTTGCCTTCTTTGAGCTCCCACTGAGGTAGAAATCTGAGAGGAGCACCGTTGATTACGTCCAAGAGGTAACAGAGATGATCGTAATGGCTTTGCTTTGTCTAATCTAGACACATCTCTGTTTGTGGCACTTGCTTATTCACTAATGCCTCAGCATCGATGCTATTTAGAACTCCTAATCCTGGCCCTGTAACACCACTGACATCCTTTCTTTCTCGCCATTTGGCGCTTCAGGTCCGCTTGCGTAACCATTCCATCCATGTGGTGTAAGCTATATTTAAAAATGGCAGACAGGATGGCTTAATCATAGACATGTTCTCTTGCCTGAGTAACGCTACAGGTTTTAGAGACCACAAAGGGTTCAACAGTAACTTTTGTGTTCCGGTTGATTTAACTGCGTGGGAGCTCTGCGGAGATGGTCGGGCTGTTCCTGCAGTGACCGCAGGGAAAGTTAAAATGGAGAGCATTGGGGAAGTGGTTAAAGCAGGAGAGAGTGTTGAAAGCCTGCTCCTGAGAGTGCAGGGTAGAACTAATGGCGTAGACTTACAAGTTACACTCCCATTACAAGAGCGTTCGTTAGGACGCATCACCGGGGTCTGCCGGGACCCGGGCAATGGAAGGCGGAAGTTTTCAGTGCAATCGTCTCTCCGGCACCAGGCGAGAGTCACTACAATTTGTAGTTAGTGACACACTGGACTTCTCAGTTTGGGTAATGTCTTGGTCCCATTTCTACTGGCAATAGTCTTAGAGGCTGTCACGGAGGATTCTGAACATCCCGTAGCGCTAAGTTTAGGGCTGCTGGTAAAAATGACCTCACTACCTCAGCAAGCAGCCAGTGGCCTGCCACTTGCCAATCAGGCACTGAGGCAGAAGTGAGCTCAGAAGCGCAGGCAGGACTCCTGGCGCTCTGAGTGCCTCATCAGGCACTGAGGTCAAAGGGACCTCACAAGCACAGCCAGCAGCTCTGGGCCTGCCATGGCGCATCAAGCACGGAGAAAGAAGGGAACACCCAAGCAGACCAGCAGCCATGGGCGTGGCAGTGCATGCCCATGCATGCCATGCATGCAATGGCATGCAGGTCAAAGTGACATCGTAAGACACAACCAGCAACCATGGGCCTGCCACTGCCCTTTTCGGCATGCAGACACAAGTATCCTCACAAGCAAAGCCAGGTGGCATGACCCTGCCACTGGCCTATCAAGCACAGAGGCAGAAGCAAACTCACAAGCAGAGCGAGGACCTGCACCACAAAAAAAGGCACGCGGAGACCACTGCACAGCAAAAAAGGCACTCAGAAGGACCTGCACCGCAAAAAAAGGGCTCTCGGAGGCCCCACTGCAAAGAAAAAGCACTTGGAAACCACTGCACCATGAAAAAAAGCACTCAGAGGGCCCTGCACCGCCAGGAAAAGGGCCCTCGGATGCCCCTACATATGAAAAAAAAGTCACTCGGAGGCCCCTGCACCGCAGAAATAGGCACTTGCAGGCCGCTGCATCACAAAAAAAGGCAATTGGAGGGCGCTACACCACAGACAAAGGCACTCGGAGGCCCCTGCAGAGGAAAAAAAAAGCCCTCGGAGGCCACTACACTGTAAAAAAAGGCACTCGGTGGCCACTGCAGCACAAAAAAAGGCACTCAGAGGACCACACCACAAAAAAAGGTACTGGGTGGCCCCGACAGCACAAAGGCACTCGGGGGCTGCTACAATGCGAAACAAGGCACTCGGAGTGCCCGGCACCACCAAAAGAGGCACTCGGAGGCTCCTGCACTGGAAAAAGAGGCACTTGCAGGCCTGTACACCGGAAAAAAAGGCACTCGGAGGCCGCTACACCGCAGAGAAAGGCACTTGGAGGCACCTGCAATGGAAAAAAATGCCCCCTGAGGCCCCAGCACCGCAAAAAAAGGCACTTGGCTGCCCCTACACTGGAAAAAAAGGCACTCGGAGGCCCGTACAGCACAAAAAAGGCACTTGGGGCCTGCTACAATGTGAAACAAGGCACTCAGAGGCCCCTGAACCACAAGAAAAGGCACTCGGTGGCTCCTACAGCACAAGAAAAGGCACTCGGGGGCTGCTACAATGTGAAACAAGGCACTCGGAGGGCCCAGCACCACCAAAAGAGGCACTCGGAGGCTCCTGCACTGCAAAAAGAGGCACTTGCAGGCCTGTTCACCAGAAAAAATGGCACTCGGAGGCCCCTACACCACAGAGAAAGGCACTCGGAGGCCCCTACAGCACAAAAAAAGGCACTTGGGGGCTGCTACAATGCAAAAAAAAGGCACTCGGAGGCCCCTACACTGGAAATAAAGGCACTCGGAGGCTCCCGCACCTCAAAAAAAGGCACTCAGAGGCCTCCACACTGCAAAAAAGGGCACTCGGAGGCCAGTGCACTGAAAAAAAGGCACTTGGAGGCTACTACACTGCAAAAAAAATGCACCCTGAGGCCCCTGCACCGGAAAAAAAGGCACTCGCAGGGCCCTGCACCACAAGAAAAGGCACTCGGAGGCTGCTACACTGTAGAGAAAGGCACTCGGAGGCCCCTGTACTGGAAAAAAAGGCACTCGGAGGCCAGTGCACCACAAAAAAGGCACTTGGAGGCTGCTACAATGCAAAAAAAGGCACTCGGAGGGCGCTACACCACAAAAAAGGCACTCAGTGGCCCCTACAGCACAAACAAAGGCTCTTGGGGGCTGCTACAATGTGAAACAAGGCACTCGGGGGGCCCAGCACCACCAAGAAAGGCACTCGGAGGCTCCTGCACTGGAAAAAGAGGCACTCGGAGGCCTGTACACTGGAAATAAAGGCACTTGGAGGTCCCTGCACCACAAAAAAGGCACTCGGAAGCCCCTACATTGCAAAAAAAGGCACTTGGAGGCTACTACACTGCAAAAAAAAGCACCCTGAGGACCCTGCACTGCAAAAAAAGGCACTCAGAGGCCTCTACAACACCTTCCACTTCCCTATCAGACACAGAGGCTGATGTGACCTGACAAGGACAGGAAGCCGCCTGGGGCCTGCCAGTGGCCTATCAGGCACTGGTACTTCTGTGAGCTCACAAGCAGAGTCAGCAGCCATGGGCATCCCACTGCCTGATGAGGCACTGAGACCAAGGTGACCTCAAAAGGCAGCCAGCACGCAGAGGCCTGCCACTGGCCTATCAGTCACTCAGACTGCTGTGAGCTCAAAAGGACAGCCAGCAGCCAATGGCCTCGCACTGGCCTATCAGGCAATAGGACTGCTGTGACCTCACGAGCACAGCCAGCAGCTGTGGGTCTGCCACTGGCTATCAGGCACTCAGACTGCTGTGAGCTCAAAAGGACAGCCAGCAGCCAATGGCGTCACACTGGCCTATCAGGCAATGGGACTGCTGTGAGCTCACAAGCACAGCAAACAGCCATGAGCCTGCCACTGCCCTATAGGGCACAGAGGCTGCTGTGACCTGACAAGCACAGCCAGCAGCTATGGGCCTGCCACTGGCCTATCGGGCCATGGGACTGCTGTGACCTGACAAGCACAGACAGCAGCTTTGGGCCTGCCACTGGCCTATGAGGCACGGAGGCTGCTGTGACCTCACAAGCACAGGCAGCAGCCAGGAGCCTCCCACTGCCCAATGAGGCGCTGACGCTGCTGTCAACTCAGAAGCACAGTAAACAGTCAGGGGCCTGCCACTGCCCTATAGGGCATTGAGGCTTCTCTGACCTCACAAGACCACGCAGCAGTCATTGGCCTCGAACTGGTCTATCAGGCACTGAGGCTGCTGTGACCTCACAAGCAAAGCCAGCAGCTGTGGGTCTGCCACTGGCCTGTCAGGCAATAGGACTGCTGTGACCTGACAAGCACAGCCAGCAGCTATGGGCCTGCCACTGGCCTATAGGGCACTGAGGCTGCTGTGACCTCACAAGCACAGCGAGGAGCCAGAGGCCTGCCATTGCCCTATAAGGTACAGAGACAAATGTGACCTCAAAAGGCAGCCAGCAGATGGGGCCTCCCACGGGCCTATCAGGCTGTAGGAGTGTTGTGACCTGACAAGCACAGCCAGCAGCTATGGGCCTGCCTCTGGCTTACAGGAAAAGGAGGCTGATGGCACCTCACAAGCACAGCCAGCAGCCAAGGGCCTGCCACAAGCCTGTCAGGCAATAGGACTGCTGTGACCTCACAAGCACAGCCAGCAGCTATGGGCCTGCCACTGGCCTATACAGCACGGAGGCTGCTGTGACCTCACAAGCACAGGCAGCCGCCATTAGCCTCCCACTGCCCTAGGACGCGCTGACGCTGCTGTCAACTCAGAAGCACAGCCAGCAGGGGGCCGTGTAGACTAACCTATGAGGCACTGAGGCTACTGTGACATCACAAGCACAGCCAGCAGCCAGGAGCCTGACACTTGCCTAGCAGGCACTGAGGGTGCTGTGACCTCACAAGCATAACCAGCAGGGGGCCCTGTAGACTAACTTATGAGGCACAGAGGCTGCTGTGACCTCACAAGCACAGCCAGCAGCCAGGAGCCTGACACTGGCCTTAGAGGCACTCAGGCTGCTGTGACATCACAAGCACAGCCAGCAGGGGGCGCTGGACACTAACCTATGAGGCACTGAGGGTGCTGTGACCTCCCAAGCACAGCCAGCAGCCATGAGCCTGACACTGGCCTTACAGGCACTGAGGCTGCTGTGATATCACAAGCACAGCCAGCAGCCATGAGCCTGACACTGGCTTGAGAGGCACTGAGGCTGCTGTGACCTCACAAGCACAGCCAGCAGCCAGGAGCATGCCCCTGGCCTAGTACGCACTCAGGCTGCTGTGACCAAAAAGCACAGCCATCATCCAGGAGCCTGCTACTCGCCTCGGAGGCACTGAGGCTGCTGTGACCTCACAAGCACAGCCAGCAGCAATGAGCCTGCCACTGGCCTCGGAGGCACTGAGGCTGCTGTGACCTCACAAGTACAGCCAGCAGCCAGGAGCCTGCTACTGGCCTCGGAGGCACTCAGGCTGCTGTGACCTCACAAGCACAGCCAGCAGCGGACCCTGTAGACTAACCTAGGAGGCACTGAGGCTACTGTGACATCACAAGCACAGCCAGCAGTTATGAGCATGCCACTGGCCTAGGAGGCACTGAGGCTGCTGTGACCTCAGCAGCACAGCCAGCAGCCATGAGCCTGCCACTGGCCTCAGAGGCACTCAGGCTGCTGTGACCTCACCAGCACAGCCAGCAGTCAGGGGCCTGCCAGTGGCTTATGAGGCACTGAGGGTGCTGTGACCTCACAAGCACAGCCAGCAGCTATGCGCCTGACACTGGCCTAGGAGGCACTGAGGGTGCTGTGACCTCACAAACACAGCCAGCAGGGTACGCTGTAGACTAATCTATGAGGCACTCAGGCTGCTGTGACCTCACAAGCACAGCCAGCAACCATGAGCCTGCCACTGGCCTAGGAGGCACTGAGGCTGCTGTGACCTCACAAGCACAGCCAGCAGCCAGGAGCCTGCCAGTGGCCTCGGAGGCACTGAGGCTGCTGTGACGTCACAAGCACAGCCAGCCGCCAGGGGCCTGCCATTGGCCTGTGAAGCACTGAGGGTGCTGTGACCTCACAAGCACAGCCAGCTGGGGGCGCTGTAGACTAACCTATGAGGCACTCAGGCTGCTGTGACCTCACAAGCACAGCCAGCAACCATGAGCCTGCCACTGGCCTCAGAGGCACTCAGGCTGCTGTGACCTCACCAGTACAGCCAGCAGTCAGGGGCCTGCCACTGGCTTATGAGGCACTGAGGTTGCTGTGACCTCACAAGCACAGCCAGCAGCCATGAGCCTGCCACTGGCCTCAGAGGCACTCAGGCTGCTGTGACCTCAGCAGCACAGCCAGCAGCCATGAGCCTGACACTGGCCTAGGAGGCACTGAGGGTGCTGTGACCTCACAAACACAGCCAGCAGGAGGCGCTGTAGACTAACCTATGAGTCACTGAGGCTGCTGTGACGTCACAAGGACAGCCAGCAGCCAGGAGCCTGCCACTGGCCTAGGAGGCAGTCAGGCTGCTGTGACCTCACAAGAACAGCCAGCAACCATGAGCCTGCCACTGGCCTAGGAGGCAGTCAGGCTGCTGTGACCTCACAAGCACAGCCAGCAGCCATGAGCCTGCCACTGGCCTCGGAGGCACTGAGGCTGCTGTGACCTCACAAACGCAGCCAGCAGCCAGCAGCCTGCCACTGTCCTAGGAGGCACTGAGGCTGCTGTGACGTCACAAGCACAGCCAGCAGGCAGGAGCCTGCCACTGGCCTAGGAAGCACTGAGGCTGCTGTGACCTCACAAGCACAGCCAGCAGCCAGGAGCCTGCCACTGGCCTCAGAGGCACTCAGGCTGCTGTGACCTCACAAGCACAGCCAGCAGTCAGGGGACTGCCAGCGGCTTATGAGGCATTGAGGTTGCTGTGACCTCACAAGCTCAGCCACCAGCCATGAGCCTGCCACTGGCCTTTGAGGCACGGAGGCTGCTGTGACCTCACAAGCACAGAAAGCAGCCATGAGCCTGACACTGGCCTCGGAGGCACTGAGGCTGCTGTGACCTCACAAGCACCGCCAGCAGCCAGGGGATGCCCCTGGTGTATGATGCACTGGGACTGCTTTGACTTCACAAGCACAGCCAGCACCCAGGAAGCTGACACTGGCCTATCAGTCCCTGAGGTTATTGTGACCTTACAAGCACAGCCATCATCCATTGGCCTGCCACTGGCGTATAGGGCATGGAGGCTGCTGTGACCTCACAAGCACAGCCGGGGGACTGCCACTGCCCTGTGAAGCACTGAGATAAATGTGACCTCACAAGCACAGAATGCAGCCAGGGCCCTGCCCCTGGTGTATCAGGCACTGGGACTGCTTTGACTTCACAAGCACAGCCAGCAAACAGGGGTCTGCCACTGGCCTATGAGGCAATGAGAGTGCTCTAACCTCACAAAAAAAGCTGGCTTACAGGATCCTGCCACTCGCCTATTAAGCACTGTGGCTGTGAGGCTGCTGTGAGCTCACAAGCAGAGTCAGCAGCCATGGGCCTCCCACTGCCCTATAAGGTACAGAGACAAATGTGACCTCAAAAGGCAGCCAGCAGACAGAGGCCTGCCACAGGCCTATCAGGAAATAGGACTGCTGTGACGTTACAAGCACAGCCAGCAGCTGTGGGTCTGCCACTGGCTATCAGGCACTCAGACTGCTGTGAGCTCACAAGCACAGCAAACAGCCATGCGCCTGCCACTGCCCTATAGGGCACAGAGGCTGCTGTGACCTCACGAGCACAGCCAGCAGCCAGGAGCCTGCCACTGGCCTGTGAAGCACTGAGACAAATGTGACCTCACAAGCACAGCAAACAGCCTTGGGCATCCCACTTGCCTATCAGTCAATGGGACTGCTGTGACCTCACGAGCACAGCCAGCAGCTATGGGCCTGCCACTGGCCTATAGGGCACGGAGGCTGCTGTGACCTCACAAGCACAGCCAGCAGGCACTGGCCTGCCCCTCGTATATCAGGCACTGAGGCTGCTGCTGTTGTCTGAAAAGCGGATTCGTTGCCCGGTGTGCAATAAGCCAATAATTACACACTCAGGAGAGACATTTGCTTATTTATTTCAGAGTTGCACAAGCCTGGGTGCTCGGTCGTTTCCCACAAATCAAGCACACACCCCCCCCCCCCCCCAACTTTTCAAGTAGCATTTATACAAACAAATTGCCAGATTTGCAATTTTCCCTTTTACACTGATTGGTTAGTGATTTCTTCATTCCCCGGGTCCCACCCCTGTCTCCCAAGGTCCTGATGAGGGGAGATCAATTAACACTGCCCCAGCAGGGACAGTAGGTGTTATCTCCCAAAGTCCTGACAAGGGGGAGATAGTCCAGACCCCTTAATTAACATTGTTTCAGCAGTGAGAGGAGGTTTTGCTTCCCAAGGTCCTGGTGCCCAAGCAGGCCTTATTTCAAAGCCTTGACATCCTCCCTTTCGGAGTGTGGGGCACAGGAATGCAAACTGCTTGTAACTCCCTTATCTTTCCAGCCTGCACCAGCTCTGGGGCCCTTTCTTACTGAACTAGGAGTGCGGCCTAAGGCTTCAGCAAATTTAGCTACTCATGAAGCAAGTTTTATCTAAGTGGCTACCTCTAGACCACTTCAGACTTAATGTTAGAAGTTATCCTAATCTACCTAGTTCACGCATTGCTTCTGAGCTTCCCAGGGTTGTCTTGTAACAATTCCCCCCTTTGAGACTTATATGATCATTTTCATATTAGTCTCACTCTTTTAAAATCTTTCCCATATTAATTTTGTACAACATCTACAAATGCATTGAATCACTACATAAACGCATACAAAAACTACTAACACCATTCCCAAAATTGTTAAACACTTTTTAACCCATGAGCTCACGTCAGGGAACCAGGAAGTCAACCATTTCCATGTTTCTTCAAATCCAAAAGAGGTATCCTCTTTCTGAACCCCATGTAAGATTTCAGTCTGCTTCCAGATTTCATTTAGATCGGTAGAAATTCTCCCGCTTTGATCCACATATACACAGCAACTAGTATTTATTACTGTACATACTCCTCCCTGAGATGCCAATAACATATCTAGAGCCATCCTGTTTTGGGTAGTTATTTTCGCAGTTTCTGAAACCTCCTCTTGTAAAGCTGCAGTGGCATCAGAGGTTTTATTCCCTATTTTTTTCAATAACTGCTGAAATATTTACTATTGCTTTTTCAAGTTCACTCACTCCCAGTTGTGGAAACAGCCACCTTACGAATGACTGCAACCTAGTAGGTCGATCTATTAAAGGATTATTGACCCTCTTTTGTCTCCTTATGAATGTTCTTAGCCAGGATTTTTGGTATTTATTACTCAATTCTTTTCTTATAGTAACATTAGGGATTATTGCCCCTAAAGTACATGTCCCTGACCAATTAGGAGGTAGCACTTTTCGTGCCTTGTTTCCACACAACCAATACCATCCACTACCTTTTGGAACACGCCACCCATTTAGTTCCTTACTTGGCCACTTATAACCTATTCAGGTATCCGAGAGCAATCTTTATAACCTCCTACCTTAATGGCTCCAGTACAGTTGATCGGTTGCTTTCCATAAAGTATAGTTTTCTCCCACCATTTATTACTATTATTACATCTTTGGATACATTGATAATAATCTCCTGTCACCCTCTGGACTTCCCATTCCTGTTTGGTTGTTTCATAGGCACTCCAATTAGTGGGAAGCCCTTGTTGGAAAGTTCAGGGAAGTGGGTACACACCCAGCAATCCCTCTGGTTAACTATCTTCATAGATTTCGTAATTACTTCCAAATGGAGATTGTGACTCCAAAATCCTTCCTGATTCCCTTTAATTGTTTGGCTCAGGTAACCTAGAAAAACTAACCACCACATTTCTCCCCTGGTTGTTAAGGAGAACATCATTTTTACACAGATACCGTAACAACAATATTAACCCTATTCCTAACAAACAGATTAAAGCATTTTTTCCCTGAATACAATCTAAATTTAAAACCGATTCGCTTCTAATACATCTCATATATCTTTATATATTTTTAACTTTAGAGGTTGAACTTGTTCAGCTTTCCACGTCTCTCGAGGTACTGCTTTCACTCGGGTGTAATCTAAAAGTATAACTGGATGTACCTACGGAGAGAAGAACCTTTGCCATAGACAAGAGATAATCACTTAAAATTTGATCACCCTTAACGTGCATTTGAATTTCATTTCCAGTTAAATTTACAGTGTAAGGTTTGCCATACAGAATCTCAAATGGACTAACTTTCTCCCTAACCCTTGGGGTTATTCTGGTTCTTAATAATGCCAGAGGTAAAACATCAGTCCATTTCATCTGAGTCTCCTGACACAATTTTCCTACCTGTCTCTTAATTGTTTGATTCATTCTTTCCACTTTTCCACTGGATTGTGGCCTCCAGGGGGTATGTAAGTCCCATTTAATTTGTAGTATTTTTGAGATTTGTTGTACTATTTCTGCTATAAAATGAGGTCCCCTATCTGAAGAAAACCCTTCTGGTACCCTAAATCTTGGTATGATTTCTTTTAATAACATTTTCACTACCTCCCCTGCTTTAGTGGTACGACACGGGAAAGCCTCAGGCCATCCTGAAAAGGTGTCAACAATTACCAACAAATGTTTATATCCATTACATCTTGGTAATTCAGAAAAATCAATTTGCCAGTAATCCCCAGGCATGAAGCCCCTTTTTACTTCCCCTGGGGGGGCTTCTTCTGAATCCTGGGATTATTTCTAAGACAGATTTCACATTTTTGTGTAATACCCTTTGCAATTATTAACATACTAACTCCCACAGCAAATCTTTTAACTGTTTCAACCAATGCCTCAGCTCCCATGTGGGTACTACCATGTATTTGCTTCATCAGCTTCTTCATTATCGGCAAAGTTACCACACACTGTCCAGTAGATGTCACCCACCATCCTTCAGGAGTTTTTATGCATTTCAGTATTTCTGCTAATTTATTTTCTTTTTCAGTGTATACTGGAATTTCCATTTTTAACATTCTCTCTGGAACTAATGCTGCCACTGACATGGATAATGCTGCCCTTTTTGCAGCCTCATCGGCCTGTTACGGAAATTAGGCTTGTCGGCCACCATAACAGGGCTCGACCCTAGGTTCCCCCAAGTAAAGTTCAGAGCCAAATCAAAACAAAGTAAATTTTAATCACACGTGTGCCGTAATTACAGCTCGAGCTGGGTGCCTCCGAAGAGGGACCCTAACATAAACAAATCCTGGGTAATTATAGTCTTTTCAACTTCCATTTCCCACCCCTCACGCGATAGTTAGCCCAATAGTAATTTTTTGGTCTGGGGTCTCCTGCTCCTCATTGGGTCTCATCGTCTTTCTGAGGCAAGCTGGTTTTCTCCTTATTCTTGTTTTTTTGCAGTCTCTGATGACGGTTGTACTTCTGTTTTTGTTGGGTCTGGCGGTTGCCTCCCAAGGTCTTATTTTCCCCCATTGTTTTGGCGTCTTCCCTCTCGGAGTCGGTGACACAGGTGCGCAGACTGCGTGTGGCTCCCTTATCTTCCCAGCCTGAACGAGCTCTGAGGCACTATTTTTTATTAAACTAAGTAAAGATTCATTACTTTTCCCACGCACGGCCTAAGGCTTCAGCAAATCTAGCCACTCATGCTAAGCAAGTTTTATGTAAGTTGTGCTAAGCAGCCATTTCTAGACAGTTTCAATTCACTATTCTTTAACAGTTTCCCCCCTTTGTTTTTATGAAGCATCCCTGCTAATATTTTAAACAGAGTTCTCGAAGTCTTTCGAGGCGTACTATCACTTTCCATACTCTTATATATAATATGATCGTAAGCAATAGGCATAACACAGTTAAACTGAACACAACTACTACCGGGTGCAATACATGATTATAAATCCCTGTTGTGGTTGGTGACCACCCTAGAAGAGTTTCCCAGCCATGATGTTCTCCGTCCCTTTTTACCCTTTCTAAGATATGATGTATCTCTTTTGCATCATGGTGAACAGTGATTAGAGTTTTCTGTCCACTGTTCTGGATGCGCTCTAGCAGTCGATGCAAATCATCATGTTGCAGTAGTTTCCTTACCAGGGTGAGATTCATCCCAATGGGAGTAGGTAGTAAATTTTGAATTAATGTATAATTAGATTGTAACAATTGATAAGACGTGATAGGAGCTGAATAATTGAAATCACATCCCATGATTTTGGTAAAGCTACAAATACAAATATTTCAATGATTACTCATATCTACTACAATGCCATCTATAACTATAAGACTACAAAAGGTTCTCATACATACACACCCTCTCCCAATATATACAAGTATAGTTGCAGGTGTTTCATCAGGGTGTATTTCAAAGTGACAAACATTTTGCTCAGTGTCAAGACAAATGTCTTGGGCTTTGATGGTATTACTTTCACAAATAAACCCTTGCTGTTCCTGTACAATACATGCGCTAACGTCCACAGTTTGCCATTTATTTCCATTTCGTTGGGCCCATACTCTGTGTTCCAATGGATAGAGTATAGCTCCATTGTGATTTAATCCTAACGCAATGATTGGATATATTGTATATGTTGGAGCATTACGTATTGTTGAAACAAAGGCTGTGGCCTTAGTGTTGATAGGATCATAAGTAAAATTGACCAGATACCACCAGGATTGGAATTCCTTTTCAAATTCGGTCACATTATCCCAAATTACCTTTCGAATTTCAGTGGGTAAAGTGCCTTCTTCCCCTCCCTTATAATCGCTGCTGCCATAGATTGCATCCACAGTTGAGCTTGGATGCAACTGAGGGCCAGGGAAATATTAATTTGGGCTTCCCCAAGTGCATCCACTATCAAGTGGTGATCTTTTTCATTCATTTTTTCCCACTGAGGTAATATCTCGGATGAAAGCCATTGGTTAGTTCCTAATGCTAATAGAGAAGACCTCAATGGATGTTTTAATCTGTATAAGTCACTTGTTGTTGTGCTCAGTTTATTTACGAGTACTTCAGCATCTATACTGTTTAGGACTCCCAATCCTGTTCCTATGATACCGGTCACATCTCTCCTTGTTCATTTTGGAGAGGTGAGGGTTCGCCTATGTAACCACGCCGTCCATCCCACATAGGACGTACCTAAGAATGGTGAACAGGTCGGTTTGATTGTAGAGATATAATTTGCATTAATAGCTCTACTCGTTTGAGAGACCATGATGGATTAAATAACACTCGTTGTTGGCCTGTATTTCTAATCACATACGGTCCAATTTCAAAGATTTGTGGGGATAAGGTTTTCTTACTCTTCATGGTAACAGAGTTATTTATATTGGTGGAAATAATTGTAGTCAGGGTAGGTATTGCTGTACTGGGCTCAATAATGTCTATTTTAAATTCAAATGATAGTCCCACATTGTGGTGAGCCCACAGGCAAACTATAAAAACAGGTTGTTCTAAGGTAAAATTGTACCAACAATCCAGTTTTTCAGTGGCACAAATTTTCCTTTCTTTTTCATTTGATTTGATTTTAGTGAGAGAGATTTGAGTTGCCTTCTCATGGGTGGACCCGTTGATCACTCGACACCCTATCTTTATTTCCTTTCCTGTCCTTCCCAGGAGTTGGGGAAGTTGGTTAGTATTATCCCAGTTCCATTCATTTTCTGAGTATACTTCAGTTCCATGCATGACCAGGGCTGAGAGGTTTAAGTTTTTATCAGAATTTAATCCCATACTTCTGGTATACTTAACACGGGCCTGGGACCATGGCCACTCTAAGGTTCTTTGACCACAGCTTAGGGAAAGTAGCATTGCCAGGGTTTGAAACAGCAGGGTGCAGTAAAGGGAAAGAGATTTGTGTTAGTGAGGCGAGTCCGAACAGACTACCCTGGGGAAGTCGTGTATCCCATCGAGCTTTACGTGGTTGTTTTCACTGTTCTGCTGCAACCTCTGCTGTGTTTGCTTCTTGGACTGTCACTCGTTTCATGTGAGAGTGGTGAATCCAATTCTCTTTTCCTAGAATTTTAACAGCGTAGTAAGAACTTAACAATACAGTATAGGGTCCTTCCCATTTTGGTTCTAGTTTTGTTTTTCGCGAGAATACCTTTATCAACACTTTATCTCCAGGCTGTATAGCATGTGCCTGAATGTCTGATGGCACCGGCTGAAACCACTGAGCCTGATTTTGCAAGGCCTTAAACCGTTCTTGTAAGGCTAGTACATATTGTGTTACTCGTTCATCTCCGTCTAATAGGCTGGTCTTAGCAGGGATATAAGTCCCTGGTATCGCTAAATGTCTCCCAAAAAGAATTTCTGCTGGTGGTAGTCCTATGGGTTGCCGTGGAGAATTTCGAACATCCCACAGAGCTAAGTTTAATGCCTCTGGCCATTTTAGGCTAGCATGTGTGCATATTCTTGCTATTTTCTCTTTTAATGTTCTATTCATTCTTTCTACTTGTCCTGAAGATTGTGGGTGATAAGGAGCATGTAGGTTTCTTTTTATTCCTAACGATTTACATAACTGATTGATTATGCTTGCTGTAAAATGGGCACCCCTGTCTGAATCAATGGCTTCTGGGACCCCATACCTGGGTATGATTTCCTTCAGTAAGGCTTTTACCATTCCCCCTGTGTCAGCCTTTCTTGTTGGAAAAGCTTCTACCCAGCCTGATAACTGATCTATTATCACTAACAAGTGTTTCTATCCATAGACAGATGGCATATCTGCATAAGCTATTTGCAGCTTCTGGAAAGGGAAGTAAGCCCATGGTCGTCCCCCCCAAATCTGAGCTTGGCTTGTTATTTGAAAACTTCTGGCAGGTCGGGCAGCTATTTGTTATTCTTCTAGCAGCTGCATAGATTCCTGGAGCAGCCCATACTTTCTGTACCTGTTTAGCTATTCCCTCGGCTCCCCCATAAGCTTTATCGTGAAACCACCTAGCTATAGTAATTCAATATTTTTTTGGTAGAATTGGTTTTTCCCCAATTGTCCATATTCCGTCACCATTTTGTTTTGCTTCCCACTGTTCCCATTGTTTTTTCTCTTCCACTGAGCAGTCTTTTTCATACATAGTTTTGGGGTCTGTTAAGTTTGGCCACTCACTCTGGTCCATCCTTGGAACTGCCCCCATACATTCTCTCAGAGGTTGTCGAGCTGCAGCCCTCGCAGCAGCGTTGGCTAGAGCATTTCCTCTGCTAATTTCTGTAGTGTCTTTAGTATGGGCTGGGCAGTGTATTACCGCAATTTCTTTGGGCAGTTGAACTGCTTCCAGCAAATTACGTATTTCTTCTCCATTAGCTAATTTCTTTCCTGATGACGGCAAGAATCCTCGTTCTTTCCATAACATCCCTGTTGCATGACACACTCCAAATGCATATTTAGAGTCGGTATAGATATTTACCCGCAAGCTCTTACCTATTTTTTGCTGCTTGGGTCAATGCTATTAATTCTGCTCCTTGAGCACTTACTGATGGAGACAAAGGATTGGCCTCGAGCACCTCAAAGACGTTAGTGACAGCATAGCCGGAGTGACGTCTTCCGTCCAAATAATAGGATGACCCATCTGTAAACAGAACTAAGTCCGGGTTCTCCAAAGGTTCATCTTTAAGGGGCTTGCTCGAGCCCTCTCGGAGTCGGTGACACAGGAGCGCAGACTGCGTGTGGCTTCCTTATTTTCCCAGCCTGAATGAGCTCTGAGGCACTATTTTTTATTAAACTAAGTAAAGATTCGTTACTTTTCCCACATGCAGCCTAAGGCTTCAGCAAATCTAGCCACTCATGCTAAGCAAGTTTTATGTAAGTTGTGCTAAGCAGCTATTTCTAGACAGTTTCAATTCACTATTCTTTAACACTCACAAACACAGCCAGCAGCCAGGGGCCTCTCTCTCGCCTATGAGGCACTGAGGCTGCTGTGACCTCACAAGCCCACCCAGCAGTCATTGGCCTCAAACTGGCCTATCAGGCACTGAGGCTGCTGTGACCTCACAAGCACGGCCAGCAGGCATGGGCATCCAACTGCCCTATAAGACACTCAGGCTGCTGTGACGTCACAAGCAAAGCCAGCAGCTGTGGGTCTGCCACTGGCCTGTCAGGCAATAGGACTGCTGTGACCTGACAAGCACAGCCAGCAGCTATGGGCCTGCCACTGGCCTATAGGGCACTGAGGCTGCTGTGACCTCACAAGCACAGCGAGGAGCCAGAGGCCTGCCATTGCCCTATAAGGTACAGAGACAAATGTGACCTCAAAAGGCAGCCAGCAGACGGGGCCTCCCACGGGCCTATCAGGAAATAGGACTGCTGTGACCTCACAAGCACAGCCAGCAGCTATGGGCCTGCCACTGGCCTATACAGCACTGAGGCTTCTCTGACCTCACAAGCACAACCAGCAGCTATGGACCTCGCACTGGCTATCAGGCACTCATACTGCTGTGACCTCACAAGCACAGCCAGCAGCCATGGGCCTGCCCCTGGTGTATGAGGAACTAGGACTCCTGTGCCTTCACAAGCACAGGCAGCAGCTGTGGGCCTGCCACTGAACTGTGAAGCACGGAGACAAACATGGCCTCACAAGCACAACCAGCAGCCAGGGGCCTGCCACTGCCCTATGAGACACTGAGGCTGCTGTGACCTCACAAGCAAAGCCAGCAGCCAGGGGACTCCCTTTGGCCTATGAGGCACTGATGCTGCTATGACCTCACAAGGACAGCCAACAGCCAGGAGCCATCCCACTGGCCTATCAGGCTATAGGACTGCTGTGACCTCACAAGCACAGCCAGCAGCTATGGGCCTGCCAGTGACCTATCAGACACGTGTCGCGGCCCGAAAGGAGTCGTTCAGGACGACCTCCCTCCCCTTAGGACCAACGACCAAGTTCGTGATGCCCTTGCACTCAATTAAGGTGAAAACGACACCAGCCAACCAGTTTAAGATTTATTAAGGCAAAATGGAATCAACTAACGAGACATGTCCCGCGTCACACGTTTAGGGAAAAAGAGAGGAAAAGGGGAAGAGAGAGAGAGAAAGATATCACCACCCGTGGATCCAGCGGCGTCCCGTTGGTCCTCTTCTTTTGGGAGTCCTTGCGGCGGGGCGGGGGGGCAGAGGGGGGAAGCTCCCGTCTGGTTCCGCTGACTCTGCTCGAGTTCTTCAGTCGTCGCAAGCAAGCCCCCCCATTCACACAGTCTGCAGTTTTTATAGGTTCTTGCCCGGCCTCTGGGAGGTGCTTCCTCGCTTCCCATGCAGATTAACCGTCATGCGCAGTCCGCCCTCTCGGAACCTTCCAGAAATGGGCTGGGGTATCTGGGGGTCTCCTGCTCATGCGCAGATGGCAAATGAGTACGTGCGGTTCGTGCCCTAGAGACGCCTTTCTGCCCTTTTCGCACCCTTTTTACCCTGTGCAGGTGCACGAGGTTGTTTACTTCGCAGACGGCTCCCGGGGGCGCCAGCGCGGCATTGCCCGACACACCTTGGCAGCGGCAGCTTTGCAGCAGCAGCAGCAATGTCAAGACAAAACCGCATTTAGTACCGGTCCTCTACACCACCCCGTGTCTCAACATTGCAGCTTGGCAGCAGGAGAGAGAGAGAGAGAAAGAAAGCAAGCAAGCAAGGAAGGAAAGGAGAGAGAATTAGGGACGGGGGGGAAGTCGTGGGAACAACATGGGTTTGGGTAAAAAATAAAGTGCTTAACAGTGATTAAACAGAGGTCTTGCTCAATGCAAGCTTATTCTTTAACAACTTCAACAACATTTAACTTTACAAAACAGACATCAAAACTGAGTTAATGAGGTAGGATTGTTACAATAGGCATAAAACAGCTGGCAAATGCGCTGTGGATGTCAATATGCAATTTCCTCCTTCAGGAGAAACTGGGAAATGATGGGTACTGTGGTTGGCCACGGCCAATGGATGGCACGGATTTTCTTTATGCCGTCCGGCAAGGTGGTAGGAACAAATTGCATATTTGACACAACATGTCCGATTAATTGAACAAAGCAAGGAATTATACAAGAACATTAAGGCGGCAACTGCACCTAACAAATACAATATTAACTGTTTCACCCACGGTGCCCCCAGTAACCAGGACTACAAATCGCCACTCCAGCCATTCCAGGTTTGGACGGGGACGTGGGCTATTTTTCTGATATCTTTGGTTAACTGGAGAACTACTTCGCCTACATCATCTATTTCCAAACAACAGTTAGGAATATTTAATTTCCCACACACTTCTCCCTCTTCAGCTAACAGGTAATCTAAAAACCATGTGGTGCTGAAGGATTGCCGTGCGCATCTGTTGGGATTGCCAAGTTAGAAGATCTATCGTGTCAGCGGTTTTGTTGGTAATAATTTCTAGAGCCGCTTGTAGTCTGATTATTTCCCCATTTTTGCGTCCCGCCCAAATTTCCCTTAATGGATCGCGTCTTACAGGCAACACTTCTGTCTCCAAGGTTATCATATACCTTTATGCCTAACCGAGGTCCACTTGTTTCTGGCAAAAGGAAAAACAAAGGTCTGATAATCCCTATATAACAAATTCCCAACCACCCCGTGGGTAAAAATGTATATGCTGTGTGCCTGCATATCCAGTAATGCCCCTTCTTAGCTCCAATGCCCTGAGCAAATGGCCCGTTTATCCCTGGTGGGAATTGAAAGTAAGTTGCACCTCTGTTGCCCAGAGGGCTGAAGAAGGTGGTTGCCCCATCACCTATTCGGCCGGTACAATACCAAGCCCCAGAAGTGTATTCTGGTGGTAGGTTTGCCATAGCACATATAAGCACATTAAGACAAGAAGTATCTTTCCAACACAGGTTAAGAATGCCATTCTTGGCTGTTGTGTTTTCAACAATAAAGCTAATTATGATCGCAGCACACAATTACAAAAAATGATAAAAATAACTGTTATAACTACCACAGGTAGTATCGTTGAGGACACTCAAGCTCAACATAAGACAAGTCTTCTTCCCCAGTGTCCTCTTCCTTTTACACTGTTGACCTAAAAGGAAGGGAGGATCCACCTGGCATGGATTCTATGATCTTTCCCATGGGCATCAGTAGCTACCCATGCATACAGATTTTTTGAAGCTTTTAGTACTAGAGGTATTTGTCCCACAGTGGGTAAGTCCACTAGAACCGGTTGTCCCGGGTAATACAAGGGATTCCTCGGTTTCTTATTCTCCCCAGTCCCAGGTAAGAGGGATGGAGGATTAGGGCAAAAAGCAGCGAGTCTGGGGCAGCCATTTACTCCCCATCGTCCATTGACTTTAGTTACTGCATCAGATATTCGTCGCGCCCATCCAGGAATGTGCGGTCTCAGGGTTCGTTTTAAGAGTCCTGGGGTGCAGACGGGGTCTTGGGATAAGGGAGGAGGAACTTTGGGGTTTGAGGAAGATGGGGTTCCCCTTATCCTGTCCCAACTTCTTACCAAACCTTCCAGGTTGGGAGTTGGTAACCTATCCATGACTTCTCTGGGAATTCCCTTTGAAATGCCTTCTGCCCATAATAATTGTCTCCTGCTATCCAACACCCGTACCAGTTTCCCAGGATGTGGGTGTTGCAGGGATTTATATTGCCTCCCACTTTCCTCAACTCTTCTTATTTCTGCTTTATGCTTTGTTTCCCCCTGGCCAGTGAATCCCATACGCCTTCCGTAATTAATTAGCTCCTGTGCCACCTCCCCCCAAGTCATGTCGGGGGGGCCTCCCCTTCGTCTCGGTCGGGGAGTTCGTAATCGGTCTTGCAGCTGAACAGCATATAGTTTTAAAGCATCAGGAAGTCCCCTGATCAGAGGATGTAACCTCTCGGGGTCAGCCACACACTGCATGGGGGAGGGCTGCTGCAGAAGCAGCAAACGGTCATGCATCAATTGGAGGCAAGCAGTTTTCTGCATGCTTTCCAGAATGTGGCCCGCTGTGGGTGTTTTAATAGAAAAAGGGTCTCCTCTTTCCATTGGTCTAATCCTCCTGCCCAGTAGGCTACCCTCTGGGTCAAGGACCATGGTTCCCTGTTATCATTTGTGGTTAGAAAGACTCTGGGTCCCCAATATCCTCTAGCTTCATCTTCGCTCAGCAGAATGCGATCCCCCCCCCGGTGAGGGAGACTCTCCACACATACTCAGTTTCAGTTTCCCGGGAGCCCCGGGAGTATTTTTCCGAAGTCCTGAGGGGAATAGGGGATCATACGTGTGGTACGTCGTTGAATACCCCCCTGACCATTGTCAGTGGTTTCCGTTTTAATCAAGGGTCTCATTACTACGTTCCCATCTCCAGGATAAAAGGAGTTCCTGCTGTCTTCTAATTCTTTAATTGGATATATGGATTTTAGATCAGATGCCTGTTTTCCGTCTAGTTCGGCCAAATTCGAGAATCCCGGTTCACTATCATCAACCCCCCGCCTGTTTTCTTCCAATTCAGACCGCAGGATTCTCTCTCGGTCTAGTGAGTCCGATAAGATTATGTGAAGCCGCTGAGTATGGTTGCGCTCCGCAGTGAGTTGACTTTGCAAGTTTCTTACCTGTTCTTGCAAAGACTCAACTGTCTCTTTGGCTCGACTCCGGGAGTCTTGCAAGAACTCGATTGTCTCTTTGGCTTGACTCTGGGAGTTTCTTATGTGTTCTCCCAAGGACTCAATGGTCTTTTTATCACCTTGCCTCCCCCACCGGGCAGCAATTAGTGCCGCCCCTAAAACACCACAAACTGTTGCCTGAGCCATGCCAAGAGAGAGCAGGGCTTTATAGCCCTTCAGATTCTCAAAAGAGGATTATCCTTCATTGTCAGATCCTCTGTACTACAAATTATTCACAAGCACAGCACACTGTCACGGGCCTGCCACTGCCATAAAGGGCACGGAGGCTGCTGTGACCTCACAAGCACAGCCAGCAGCCAGGGGCCTGCCATTGGCCTGTGAAGCACTGAGGCTGCAGTGACCTCACAAATACAGCGAGGAGCAAGAGGCCTGCCATTGCCCTATAAGGTACAGAGACAAATGTGACCTCAAAAGGCAGCCAGCAGACAGAGGCCTGCCACGGGCCTATCAGGAAATAGGACTGCTGTGACCTTACAAGCACAGCCAGCAGCTATGGGCCTGCCACTGGCCTATGAGGCACTGAGGCTGCTATGACCTCAACAAGCACAGTCAGCAGCCAGGGGCCTGCTGCTGGCCTCTCAGGCTGTAGGAGTGTTGTGACCTGACAAGCACAGCCAGCAGCTATGGGCCTGCCACTGGCCTATAGGGTACAGAGGCTGATGTGACCTCACAAGCACAGCCAGCAGCCATTGGCCTGCCACTGCACTATAAGGTACAGAGACAAATGTGACCTCAAAAGGCAGCCAGCAGACAGAGGCCTGCCACAGGCCTATCAGGAAATAGGACTGCTGTGACCTTACAAGCACAGCCAGCAGCTGTGGGTCTGCCACTGGACTGTCAGGCTGTAGGACTGCTGTGACCTCACAAGCAAAGCCAGCAGCCAGGGGCCTGCCACTGCCCTATAAGACACTGAGGCTGCTGTGACCTCACAAGCAAAGCCAGCAGCTGTGGGTCTGCCACTGGACTGTCAGGCTGTAGGAGTGTTGTGACCTCACAAGCACAGCGAGTAGCCAGGGGCCTGCTAGTGGCCTGTGAAGCCCTGCGGCTGCTGTGACCTCCCAAGCACAGCCAGCAGCTAGGGGCCTGCCACTGCCCTATAGGGCACTGAGGCTGCTGTGACCTCACAAGCACAGCCAACAGCCAAGGGCCTGCCACTAGCCTATACAGCCCGGAGGCTGATTTGACCTCACAAGCACAGGCAGCAGCCATTGGCCTCCAACTGCCCAGTCAGGTGCTGGCGCTGCTGTCAACTCAGAAGCACAATAAACAGTCAGGGGCCTGCCACTGCCCTCAAGGGCATGGAGGCTGCTGTGACCTCACAAGCAAAGCCAGCAGCTATGGGCCTGCCACTGCCCTATAGGGCACTGAGGCTTCTCTGACCTCATAAGCCCACCCAGCAGTCATTGGCCTCGAACTGGCCTATCAGGCAACAGGACTGCTGTGACCTCACAAGCACAGCCAGCAGGCATGGGCTTCCAACTGCCCTATGAGGCCCCGAGACAAACGTGACCTCATAACGCAGCCAGCAGGCGTGGAGCTGTCACTGGCCTATCAGGCACTGGTACTTCCGTGACATCACAAGTACAGCCAGCAGCCAAACAAGAATAAGGAGAAAACCAGCTTGCCTCAGAAAGACGATGAGACCCAATGAGGAGCAGGAGACCCCAGACCAAAACATTACTATTGGTCTAACTATCACGTGAGGGTGGGAAATGGAAGTCGAAAAGACTATAATTACCCAGAATTTGTTTATGTTGGGGTCCCTCTTCGGAGGCACCCAGCTCGAGCTGTAATTACGGCATGCGCATTATTAAAATTATCTAATTTGTTTTGATTTGACTCTGAACTTTTCTGCGGGAACCTAGGGTCGAGCCCTGTTATGGTGGCCGACAAGCCTATTTTCCATAATAGTTTGGCACCCCAGATGGGACCCTAGGCGACGACTGTCGGGCTTCTCATCTCCAAACGATCATCTGGCACCATCGGGTGAGTTCACCTGGGATCTTTGGCAACGAGAGGCACCGAGAAGGTGAGTCTTAAACTCCCGCCTAAATTCTAAATTCTGGTCTGGTAACAGTGCACTGAAGGGGGTACGAGGACTGGCCACCATAAGGCGTACCAGGGGGACGGGCGTGAGTCCCATCCCCAGGGTTAGAGTGGGTCTAAGTCCCAGCTCGGTCTGGCTGGAGGAGGGGTGCGCAGCCTGATCAGCATAAGGCGCACTGCAAAACTGTAAGACCGAAATCTAGAGTCACCGTGACTGGTGTGAGTGTAAACAGCACTGTGTGTTTGTGTGTGTGTGTGTGTGTGAGTGCGTGTAGCCTGGGAACCGATTGGGGCACCCATCGGCTGAAAAGCTGCCCGCTGCGAAGGGACAGTAGTCCTAGCAGTTAAAGACTCGGGTGGTGTGACTGCGGTTCCCAGGGAGCGAGAGAAAAGTGCCCAATTAAGGGGAATTGTGGGGGCGTATGACCCTACCTGGGGAGATGTACAAACGCTCCTTGAATCTGTGTTCACTCCAGATGAAAGGTGCTCAATTTTGGATGCAAACCGCCGTTGGGCAGCAGAGAGGGGTGTTGGGGCTGCTCAAACAGCCTGGCCAGCTGTGGACCCCGGATGGAATCATAATGTAGATGCAGATTACAGGCAGTTGCAATTAGCCAGAGAGGGCTTAGAAGAAGCTATACGTTTGGCAGGACAAAAGACTGCAAGTAAGGGAGTGTCAGCAACAGGCAGAGGAACACCCCTTGGCTTACTTTGCTAGGCTAATTAAGCAAGTCAGAACGTATGGGGGAGGACTAGACCCAGAAGCCGAGGCTAACAGGCCGCTAATGATTTCCACATTTGTAGACCAAGCAGCCCCGGACATTAGAAAGTAGTTTTCCAAACATGTTTCTGACTGGCCAGGAAAGCGAATGGATGAAATAATACGTTTAGCCATATTTGTGTATAATAGTCGAGAGGAGGAGAGGGCAAAAGAAAAGAGACAGCAAAAAAAAGAGGAAGTTAGTGTGTTAGCAGCTGTGTTAAGAGATGGATTTAGAGGACCCAGGGGGAGGGGAGGTGAAAGAGCCAGGAGAGATAGATGGAACCAAAGTGAACGTGCTGTACAGTCAGGAGTTAATGATTGTTATTATTGTGGGGAACAAGGACACTGGCAGCAGGAGTGCCCAGTGAGGCCCCGTGTAGTTAGGAACAGAGGAACCGGCATGAGACAATCAAACACTAAGGAGGAGACCAGGCGATTCCCAGTCAATCCACAATGAGAGGAAACAGGAGACTCAGAAAATACTGTGGAAATTGGAGTAAATTTATGGGATGTAGTTTTGGATTTTGAGGGTCACGTAATGGCAATACTGAAGGTTTAGAAGTTCCCTTTCTAGTGGATACTGGAGCCACCCTTTCCCTTTTAAATTTTGAGCCTAAAGGATGCAAATCATCAGATAAAATAGTGATGCAAGGAGTGATGGGAAAGGGCGAATGAATGTTATCTAAGCCCTTATTACTCACTATTGAGGGTAAAACAGTGTGGGGACGTTTTATAATTTCCACAGACGCACCTATATGCCTTTTGGGGAGAGATCTCCTGCAAGCCTTGGATACTCAGATCTGCTTACAGCCGGAAGGGATAAAGCTAATAATTATGGGTTCATGTGTTCTGGCTAAGACACCAGAACCAGAGTCAACTAATCTGCAAATTCCAACAGGTTTAGAATCAGTTTCTAAAAAATTATGGAGCTCTTCAGGAATGGATGTGGGACTACTGAAATCAGCCAGTCCAGTCTCGATAAAAACAAAGGGGGGATTGCCTCCTGCAGTTAAACAATATCCTATCCCAAAGGAAGAGAGAAGAGTATCCAAAAACAAACTGATCGTTATCTGAAAATGGGTATCCTTAGAGTCTGTGAATCCCCATATAACACCCCAATTCTGCCAGTTAAAAAGAACAGGCAAGATGCTGATGGTGATCCAGAGTATCGCTTTGTACAAGACTTAAGGGCTATAAACCAACATGTAGTTGCTCCACATCCAGTAGTCCCCGACCCATCAACCATTTTACTACAGATACCCCACTGGGCAACTTATTTTACTGTGATTGACCTAACAGCAGCCTTTTTTAGTATACCGATAGCTGAAGATAGCCAAGATCTCTTTGCTTTCACTTGGAAGGGACAACAATTAACTTGGACAAGGCTGCCACAGGGATTTACTGGGTCTCCGACTGTTTTTTCGCGTATACTTAAAAATGACCTCTCAGATATCGAACTTCCAGGACATTCTGCATTAATACAATATGTAGATGATTTGTTATTAGCAAGTAAAGATTATGAGACATGTTTGAAAGATACTGTTTCTCTATGTAATGCTCTTGCAGAAAAAGGGCATCGAGCATCTCTGTCTAAACTCCAGCTGTGTCAAAGAGAGGTAAAATATTTGGGTTTTATCTTAAGAGAAGGACACAGGTTAGTTGATCCAGAACGAGTAAAGACAATTCTTGATATGCCTCGTCCTGTAACAAAAAAACAGCTTAGGGGATTTTTAGGAGCTGTAGGATTCTGCCGACCGTGGATTCCGGGGTTAGCAGAACTTACTAAGCCTCTGGTACAGGCAACAAAAAAGGAGGAGATAGAGCCTTTGGCCTGGGGCCCAGAAAGGGAGAAAGCTTTTACATCTGTGAAAAAAGCGTTGGTTTCAGCCCCTGCTCTCGGGTTACCAGATTATAGCAAACTATTTGAATTATTTGTCCATGAGCGACAGGGAGTAGCAAGTGGGGTACTCACCCAAAAACTAGGCCCTCACCGTAGACCAGTGGCCTATTACTCCACGCAACTAGATGAGGTAGCTAAAGGCACTCCAGGACGCATCAGAGCAATAGCAGCTACTGCAGCTCTTACTGAAAAAAACACGACCTGTGGTTTTGGGTCATTCATTAACTGTGTATGTGCCACATGAAGTAGAACTGTTAATGAAGCAATATGCGACTCAAGCACTATCCCCACAGAGAGCTGACCGCTATGAACTGATAATACTGCATGCAGATAATGTGACTTTCAAAAGATGCAATATTTTGAATCCAGCAACGCTATTGCCTCAACCGGAGGACGGAGAGCCACATCATTCCTGTGAGCAGGTGGTCGTCAGCTCGAGCAAGCCCCGGGAGGACCTTAAAGATGAACCTTTGGAGAACCCGGACTTAGTTCTGTTTACAGATGGGTCATCCTATTATTTGGACGGAAGACGTCACTCCGGCTATGCTGTCACTAACGTCTTTGAGGTGCTCGAGGCCAATCCTTTGTCTCCATCAGTAAGTGCTCAAGGAGCAGAATTAATAGCATTGACCCAAGCAGCAAAAAATAGGTAAGAGCTTGCGGGTAAATATCTATACCGACTCTAAATATGCATTTGGAGTGTGTCATGCAACAGGGATGTTATGGAAAGAACGAGGATTCTTGCTGTCATCAGGAAAGAAATTAGCTAATGGAGAAGAAATACGTAATTTGCTGGAAGCAGTTCAACTGCCCAAAGAAATTGCGGTAATACACTGCCCAGCCCATACTAAAGACACTACAGAAATTAGCAGAGGAAATGCTCTAGCCAACGCTGCTGCGAGGGCTGCAGCTCGACAACCTCTGAGAGAATGTATGGGGGCAGTTCCAAGGATGGACCAGAGTGAGTGGCCAAACTTAATAGACCCCAAAACTATGTATGAAAAAGACTGCTCAGTGGAAGAGAAAAAACAATGGGAACAGTGGGAAGCAAAACAAAATGGTGACGGAATATGGACAATTGGGGAAAAACCAATTCTACCAAAAAAATATTGAACTACTATAGCTAGGTGGTTTCACGATAAAGCTCATGGGGGAGCCGAGGGAATAGCTAAACAGGTACAGAAAGTATGGGCTGCTCCAGGAATCTATGCAGCTGCTAGAAGAATAACAAATAGCTGCCCGACCTGCCAGAAGTTTTCAAATAACAAGCCAAGCTCAGATTTGGGGGGGACGACCATGGGCTTACTTCCCTTTCCAGAAGCTGCAAATAGCTTATGCAGATATGCCATCTGTCTATGGATAGAAACACTTGTTAGTGATAATAGATCAGTTATCAGGCTGGGTAGAAGCTTTTCCAACAAGAAAGGCTGACACAGGGGGAATGGTAAAAGCCTTACTGAAGGAAATCATACCCAGGTATGGGGTCCCAGAAGCCATTGATTCAGACAGGGGTGCCCATTTTACAGCAAGCATAATCAATCAGTTATGTAAATCGTTAGGAATAAAAAGAAACCTACATGCTCCTTATCACCCACAATCTTCAGGACAAGTAGAAAGAATGAATAGAACATTAAAAGAGAAAATAGCAAGAATATGCACACATGCTAGCCTAAAATGGCCAGAGGCATTAAACTTAGCTCTGTGGGATGTTCGAAATTCTCCACGGCAACCCATAGGACTACCACCAGCAGAAATTCTTTTTGGGAGACATTTAGCGATACCAGGGACTTATATCCCTGCTAAGACCAGCCTATTAGACGGAGATGAACGAGTAACACAATATGTACTAGCCTTACAAGAACGGTTTAAGGCCTTGCAAAATCAGGCTCAGTGGTTTCAGCCGGTGCCATCAGACATTCAGGCACATGCTATACAGCCTGGAGATAAAGTGTTGATAAAGGTATTCTCGCGAAAAACAAAACTAGAACCGAAATGGGAAGGACCCTATACTGTATTGTTAAGTTCTTACTGCGCTGTTAAAATTCTAGGAAAAGAGAATTGGATTCACCACTCTCACGTGAAACGAGTGACAGTCCAAGAAGCAAACACAGCAGAGGTTGCAGCAGAACAGTGAAAACAACCACGTAAAGCTTGATGCTACTTTCTGTAACCTGTGGTCAAAGAACCTTAGAGTGGCCATGGTCCCAGGCCCGTGTTAAGTATACCAGAAGTATGGGATTAAGTTCTGATAAAAACTTAAACCTCTCAGCCCTGGTCATGCATGGAACTGAAGTATACTCAGAAAATGAATGGAGCTGGGATAATACTAACCAACTTCCCCAACTCCTGGGAAGGACAGGAAAGGAAATAAAGATAGGGTGTCGAGTGATCAACGGGTCCACCCATGAGAAGGCAACTCAAATCTCTCTCACTAAAATCAAATCAAATGAAAAAGAAAGGAAAATTTGTGCCACTGAAAAACTGGATTGTTGGTACAATTTTACCTTAGAACAACCTGTTTTTTATAGTTTGCCTGTGGGCTCACCACAATGTGGGACTATCATTTGAATTTAAAATAGACATTATTGAGCCCAGTACAGCAATACCTACCCTGACTACAATTATTTCCACCAATATAAATAACTCTGTTACCATGAAGAGTAAGAAAACCTTATCCCCACAAATCTTTGAAATTGGACCGTATGTGATTAGAAATACAGGCCAACAACGAGTGTTATTTAATCCATCATGGTCTCTCAAACGAGTAGAGCTATTAATGCAAATTATATCTCTACAATCAAACCGACCTGTTCACCATTCTTAGGTACGTCCTATGTGGGATGGACGGCGTGGTTACATAGGCGAACCCTCACCTCTCCAAAATGAACAAGGAGAGATGTGACCGGTATCATAGGAACAGGATTGGGAGTCCTAAACAGTATAGATGCTGAAGTACTCGTAAATAAACTGAGCACAACAACAAGTGACTTATACAGATTAAAACATCCATTGAGGTCTTCTCTATTAGCATTAGGAACTAACCAATGGCTTTCATCCAAGATATTACCTCAATGGGAAAAAATGAATGAAAAAGATCACCACTTGATAGTGGATGCACTTGGGGAAGCCCAAATTAATATTTCCCTGGCCCTCAGTTGCATCCAAGCTCAACTGTGGATGCAATCTATGGCAGCAGCGATTATAAGGGAGGGGAAGAAGGCACTTTACCCACTGAAATTCGAAAGGTAATTTGGGATAATGTGACCGAATTTGAAAAGGAATTCCAATCCTGGTGGTATCTGGTCAATTTTACTTATGATCCTATCAACACTGAGGCCACAGCCTTTGTTTCAACAATACGTAATGCTCCAACATATACAATATATCCAATCATTGCGTTAGGATTAAATCACAATGGAGCTATACTCTATCCATTGGAACACAGAGTATGGGCCCAATGAAATGGAAATAAATGGCAAACTGTGGACGTTAGCGCATGTATTGTACAGGAACAGCAAGGGTTTATTTGTGAAAGTAATACCATCAAAGCCCAAGACATTTGTCTTGACACTGAGCAAAATGTTTGTCACTTTGAAATACACCCTGATGAAACACCTGCAACTATACTTGTATATATTGGGAGAGGGTGTGTATGTATGAGAACCTTTTGTAGTCTTATAGTTATAGATGGCATTGTAGTAGATATGAGTAATCATTGAAATATTTGTATTTGTAGCTTTACCAAAATCATGGGATGTGATTTCAATTATTCAGCTCCTATCACGTCTTATCAATTGTTACAATCTAATTATACATTAATTCAAAATTTACTACCTACTCCCATTGGGATGAATCTCACCCTGGTAAGGAAACTACTGCAACATGATGATTTGCATCGACTGCTAGAGCGCATCCGGAACAGTGGACAGAAAACTCTAATCACTGTTCACCATGATGCAAAAGAGATACATCATATCTTAGAAAGGGTAAAAAAGGACGGAGAACATCATGGCTGGGAAACTCTTCTAGGGTGGTCACCAACCACAACAGGGATTTATAATCATGTATTGCACCCGGTAGTAGTTGTGTTCAGTTTAACTGTGTTATGCCTATTGCTTACGATCATATTATATATAAGAGTATGGAAAGTGATAGTATGCCTCGAAAGACTTCAAGAACTCTGTTTAAAATATTAGCAGGGATGCTTCATAAAAACAAAGGGGGGAAACTGTTAAAGAATAGTGAATTGAAACTGTCTAGAAATGGCTGCTTAGCACAACTTACATAAAACTTGCTTAGCATGAGTGGCTAGATTTGCTGAAGCCTTAGGCCGTGCGTGGGAAAAGTAACGAATCTTTACTTAGTTTAATAAAAAATAGTGCCTCAGAGCTCGTTCAGGCTGGGAAGATAAGGGAGCCACACGCAGTCTGCGCACCTGTGTCACCGACTCCGAGAGGGAAGACGCCAAAACAATGGGGGAAAATAAGACCTTGGGAGGCAACCGCCAGACCCAACAAAAACAGAAGTACAACCGTCATCAGAGACTGCAAAAAAACAAGAATAAGGAGAAAACCAGCTTGCCTCAGAAAGACGATGAGACCCAATGAGGAGCAGGAGACCCCAGACCAAAAAATTACTATTGGGCTAACTATCGCGTGAGGGGTGGGAAATGGAAGTTGAAAAGACTATAATTACCCAGGATTTGTTTATGTTAGGGTCCCTCTTCGGAGGCACCCAGCTCGAGCTGTAATTACGGCACGCGTGTGATTAAAATTTACTTTGTTTTGATTTGGCTCTGAACTTTACTTGGGGGAACCTAGGGTCGAGCCCTGTTATGGTGGCCGACAAGCCTAATTTCCGTAACAGGCCGATGAGGCTGCAAAAAGGGCAGCATTATCCATGTCAGTGGCAGCATTAGTTCCAGAGAGAATGTTAAAAATGGAAATTCCAGTATACACTGAAAAAGAAAATAAATTAGCAGAAATACTGAAATGCATAAAAACTCCTGAAGGATGGTGGGTGACCTCTACTGGACAGTGTGTGGTAACTTTGCCGATAATGAAGAAGCTGATGAAGCAAATACATGGTAGTACCCACATGGGCGCTGAGGCATTGGTTGAAACAGTTAAAAGATTTGCTGTGGGAGTTAGTATGTTAATAATTGCAAAGGGTATTACACAAAAATGTGAAATCTGTCTTAGAAATAATCCCAGGATTCAGAAGAAGCCCCCCCAGGGGAAGTAAAAAGGGGCTTCATGCCTGGGGATTACTGGCAAATTGATTTTTCTGAATTACCAAGATGTAATGGATATAAACATTTGTTGGTAATTGTTGACACCTTTTCAGGATGGCCTGAGGCTTTCCCGTGTCGTACCACTAAAGCAGGGGAGGTAGTGAAAATGTTATTAAAAGAAATCATACCAAGATTTAGGGTACCAGAAGGGTTTTCTTCAGATAGGGGACCTCATTTTATAGCAGAAATAGTACACCAAATCTCAAAAATACTACAAATTAAATGGGACTTACATACCCCCTGGAGGCCACAATCCAGTGGAAAAGTGGAAAGAATGAATCAAACAATTAAGAGACAGGTAGGAAAATTGTGTCAGGAGACTCAGATGAAATGGACTGATGTTTTACCTCTGGCATTATTAAGAACCAGAATAACCCCAAGGGTTAGGGAGAAAGTTAGTCCATTTGAGATTCTGTATGGCAAACCTTACACTGTAAATTTAACTGGAAATGAAATTCAAATGCACGTTAAGGGTGATCAAATTTTAAGTGATTATCTCTTGTCTATGGCAAAGGTTCTTCTCTCCGTAGGTACATCCAGTTATACTTTTAGATTACACCCGAGTGAAAGCAGTACCTCGAGAGACGTGGAAAGCTGAACAAGTTCAACCTCTAAAGTTAAAAATATATAAAGATATATGAGATGTATTAGAAGCGAATCGGTTTTAAATTTAGATTGTATTCAGGGAAAAAATGCTTTAATCTGTTTGTTAGGAATAGGGTTAATATTGTTGTTACGGTATCTGTGTAAAAATGATGTTCTCCTTAACAACCAGGGGAGAAATGTGGTGGTTAGTTTTTCTAGGTTACCTGAGCCAAACAATTAAAGGGAATCAGGAAGGATTTTGGAGTCACAATCTCCATTTGGAAGTAATTACGAAATCTATGAAGATAGTTAACCAGAGGGATTGCTGGGTGTGTACCCACTTCCCTGAACTTTCCAACAAGGGCTTCCCACTAATTGGAGTGCCTATGAAACAACCAAACAGGAATGGGAAGTCCAGAGGGTGACAAGAGATTATTATCAATGTATCCAAAGATGTAATAATAGTAATAAATGGTGGGAGAAAACTATACTTTATGGAAAGCAACCGATCAACTGTACTGGAGCCATTAAGGTAGGAGGTTATAAAGATTGCTCTCGGATACCTGAATAGGTTATAAGTGGCCAAGTAAGGAACTAAATGGGTGGCGTGTTCCAAAAGGTAGTGGATGGTATTGGTTGTGTGGAAACAAGGCACGAAAAGTGCTACCTCCTAATTGGTCAGGGACATGTACTTTAGGGGCAATAATCCCTAATGTTACTATAAGAAAAGAATTGAGTAATAAATACCAAAAATCCTGGCTAAGAACATTCATAAGGAGACAAAAGAGGGTCAATAATCCTTTAATAGATCGACCTACTAGGTTGCAGTCATTCGTAAGGTGGCTGTTTCCACAACTGGGAGTGAGTGAACTTGAAAAAGCAATAGTAAATATTTCAGCAGTTATTGAAAAAAATAGGGAATAAAACCTCTGATGCCACTGCAGCTTTACAAGAGGAGGTTTCAGAAATTGCGAAAATAACTACCCAAAACAGGATGGCTCTAGATATGTTATTGGCATCTCAGGGAGGAGTATGTACAGTAATAAATACTAGTTGCTGTGTATATGTGGATCAAAGCGGGAGAATTTCTACCGATCTAAATGAAATCTGGAAGCAGACTGAAATCTTACATGGGGTTCAGAAAGAGGATACCTCTTTTGGATTTGAAGAAACATGGAAATGGTTGACTTCCTGGTTCCCTGACGTGAGCTCATGGGTTAAAAAGTGTTTAACAATTTTGGGAATGGTGTTAGTAGTTTTTGTATGCGTTTATGTAGTGATTCAATGCATTTGTAGATGTTGTACAAAATTAATATGGGAAAGATTTTAAAAGAGTGAGACTAATATGAAAATGATCATATAAGTCTCAAAGGGGGGAATTATTACAAGACAACCCTGGGAAGCTCAGAAGGAATGCGTGAACTAGGTAGATTAGGATAACTTCTAACATTAAGTCTGAAGTGGTCTAGAGGTAGCCACTTAGATAAAACTTGCTTCATGAGTAGCTAAATTTGCTGAAGCCTTAGGCCGCACTCCTAGTTCAGTAAGAAAGGGCCCCAGAGCTGGTGCAGGCTGGAAAGATAAGGGAGTTACAAGCAGGCTGCATTCCTGTGCCCCACACTCCGAAAGGGAGGATGTCAAGGCTTTGAAATAAGGCCTGCTTGGGCACCAGGACCTTGGGAAGCAAAACCTCCTCTCACTGCTGAAACAATGTTAATTAAGGGGTCTGGACTATCTCCCCCTTGTCAGGACTTTGGGAGATAACACCTACTGTCCCTGCTGGGGCAGTGTTAATTGATCTCCCCTCATCAGGACCTTGGGAGACAGGGGTGGGACCCGGGGAATGAAGAAATCACTAACCAATCAGTGTAAAAGGGAAAATTGCAAATCTGGCAATTTGTTTGTATAAATGCTACTTGAAAAGTTGGGGGGGGGGGGTGTGCTTGATTTGTGGGAAACGACCGAGCACCCAGGCTTGTGCAACTCTGAAATAAATAAGCAAATGTCTCTCCTGAGTGTGTAATTATTGGCTTATTGCACACCGGGCAACGAATCCGCTTTTCGGACAACAGCAGCAGCCTCAGTGCCTGATATACGAGGGGCAGGCCAGTGCCTGCTGGCTGTGCTTGTGAGGTCACAGCAGCCTCCGTGCCCTATAGGCCAGTGGCAGGCCCATAGCTGCTGGCTGTGCTCGTGAGGTCACAGCAGTCCCATTGACTGATATGCCAGTGGGATGCCCAAGGCTGTTTGCTGTGCTTGTGAGGTCACATTTGTCTCAGTGCTTCACAGGCCAGTGGCAGGCTCCTGGCTGCTGGCTGTGCTCGTGAGGTCACAGCAGCCTCTGTGCCCTATAGGGCAGTGGCAGGCGCATGGCTGTTTGCTGTGCTTGTGAGCTCACAGCAGTCTGAGTGCCTGATAGCCAGTGGCAGACCCACAGCTGCTGGCTGTGCTTGTAACATCACAGCAGTCCTATTTCCTGATAGGCCTGTGGCAGGCCTCTGTCTGCTGGCTGCCTTTTGAGGTCACATTTGTCTCTGTACCTTATAGGGCAGTGGGAGGCCCCTGGCTACTCGCTGTGCTTGTGAGGTCACAGCAGCCTCCTTTTCCTGTAGGCCAGAGGCAGGCCCATAGCTGCTGGCTGTGCTTGTCAGGTCACAACACTCCTACAGCCTGATAGGCCAGCAGCAGGCCCCTGGCTGCTGACTGTGGTTGTGAGGTCACAGCAGCCTCAGTGCTGTATAGGCCAGTGGCAGGCCCATAGCTGCTGGCTGTGCTTGTGAGGTCAGAGCAGCCTCAGTGCCTGACAGGCCCATGGGCGGCCAATGGCTGCTTGGTGTGCTTTTGAGGTCACAGCAGCCTCCATGCATCATAAGCCAGTGGCAGGCCCATAGCTGCTGGCTGTGCTTGTAAGGTCACAGCAGTCCTATTTCCTGATAGGCCTGTGGCAGGCCTCTGTCTGCTGGCTGCCTTTTGAGGTCACATTTGTCTCTGTACCTTATAGTGCAGTGGGAGGCCCCTGGCTGCTGGCTGTGCTTGTGAGGTCACAGCAGCCTCCTTTTCCTGTAGGCCAGAGGGAGGCCAATGGCTGCTTGGTGTGCTGGTTAGGTCAAAGCAGCCTCAGTGCCTGTTTGGACAGTGGCAGGCCAATGGCTGCTGGCTGTGCTTGTGAGGTCACATCAGCCTCTGTACCCTATAGGCCAGTGGCAGGCCCATAGCTGCTGGCTGTGCTTGTCAGGTCACAACACTCCTACAGCCTGAGAGGCCAGCAGCAGGCCCCTGGCTGCTGACTGTGCTTGTTGAGGTCATAGCAGCCTCAGTGCCTCATAGGCCAGTGGCAGGCCCATAGCTGCTGGCTGTGCTTGTAAGGTCACAGCAGTCCTATTTCCTGATAGGCCCGTGGCAGGCCTCTGTCTGCTGGCTGCCTTTTGAGGTCACATTTGTCTCTGTACCTTATAGGGCAATGGCAGGCCTCTTGCTCCTCGCTGTATTTGTGAGGTCACTGCAGCCTCAGTGCTTCACAGGCCAATGGCAGGCCCCTGGCTGCTGGCTGTGCTTGTGAGGTCACAGCAGCCTCCGTGCCCTTTATGGCAGTGGCAGGCCCGTGACAGTGTGCTGTGCTTGTGAATAATTTGTAGTACAGAGGATCTGACAATGAAGGATAATCCTCTTTTGAGAATCTGAAGGGCTATAAAGCCCTGCTCTCTCTTGGCATGGCTCAGGCAACAGTTTGTGGTGTTTTTAGGTGCGGCACTAATTGCTGCCCGGTGGGGGAGGCAAGGTGATAAAAAGACCATTGAGTCCTTGGGAGAACACATAAGAAACTCCCAGAGTCAAGCCAAAGAGACAATCGAGTTCTTGCAAGACTCCCGGAGTCGAGCCAAAGAGACAGTTGAGTCTTTGCAAGAACAGGTAAGAAACTTGCAAAGTCAACTCACTGCGGAGCGCAACCATACTCAGCGGCTTCACATAATCTTATCAGACTCACTAGACCGAGAGAGAATCCTGCGGTCTGAATTGGAAGAAAACAGGCGGGGGGTTGATGATAGTGAACCGGGATTCTCGAATGTGGCCGAACTAGACGGAAAACAGGCATCTGATCTAAAATCCATATATCCAATTAAAGAA
This sequence comes from Dromaius novaehollandiae, assembly GCF_036370855.1. NCBI lineage: Eukaryota > Metazoa > Chordata > Aves > Casuariiformes > Dromaiidae > Dromaius > Dromaius novaehollandiae. The sequence goes on along the minus strand of NW_026991382.1, from coordinate 397,949 downwards.
TTAGAAGACAGCAGGAACTGCTTTTATCCTGGAGATGGGAACGTAGTAATGAGACCCTTGATTAAAACGGAAACCACTGACAATTGTCAGGGGGGTATTCAACGACGTACCACGCGTATGATCCCCTATTCCCCTCAGGACTTCAGAAAAATACTCCCGGGGCTCCCGGGAAACTGAAACTGAGTATGTGTGGAGAGTCTCCCTCACCGGGGGGGATCGCATTCTGCTGAGCGAAGATGAAGCTAGAGGATATTGGGGACCCAGAGTCTTTCTAACCACAAATGATAACAGGGAACCATGGTCCTTGACCCAGAGGGTAGCCTACTGGGCAGGAGGATTAGACCCAATGGAAAGAGGAGACCCTTTTTCTATTAAAACACCCACAGCGGGCCACATTCTGGAAAGCGTGCAGAAAACTGCTTGCCTCCAATTGATGCATGACCGTTTGCTGCTTCTGCAGCAGCCCTCCCCCATGCAGTGTGTGGCAGACCCCGAGAGGTCACATCCTCTGATCAGGGGACTTCCTGATGCTTTAAAACTATATGCTGTTCAGCTGCAAGACCGATTACGAACTCCCCGACCGAGACGAAGGGGAGGCCCCCCCAACATGACTTGGGGGGAGGTGGCACAGGAGCTAATTAATTACGGAAGGCGTATGGGATTCACTGGCCAGGGGGAAACAAAGCATAAAGCAGAAATAAGAAGAGTTGAGGAAAGTGGGAGGCAATATAAATCCCTGCAACACCCACATCCTGGGAAACCGGTACGGGTGTTGGATAGCAGGAGACAATTATTATGGGCAGAAGGCATTTCAAAGGGAATTCCCAGAGAAGTCATGGATAGGTTACCAACTCCCAACCTGGAAGGTTTGGTAAGAAGTTGGGACAGGATAAGGGGAACCCCATCTTCCTCAAACCCCAAAGTTCCTCCTCCCTTATCCCAAGACCCCGTCTGCACCCCAGGACTCTTAAAACGAACCCTGAGACCGCACAATCCCGGATGGGCGTGACGAATATCTGATGCAGTAACTAAAGTCAGTGGACGATGGGGAGTAAATGGCTGCCCCAGACTCGCTGCTTTTTGCCCTAATCCTCCATCCCTCTTACCTGGGACTGGGGAGAATAAGAAACCGAGGAATCCCTTGTATTACCCAGGACAACCGGTTCTAGTGGACTTACCCACTGTGGGACAAATACCTCTAGTACTAAAAGCTTCAAAAAATCTGTATGCATGGGTAGCTACTGATGCCCATGGGAAAGATCATAGAATCCATGCCAGGTGGATCCTCCCTTCCTTTTAGGTCAACAATGTAAAAGGAAGAGGGCACTGGGGAAGAAGACTTGTCTTATGTTGAGCTTGAGTGTCCTCAACGATACTACCTGTGGTAGTTATAACAGTTATTTTTATCATTTTTTGTAATTGTGTGCTGCGATCATAATTAGCTTTATTGTTGAAAACACAACAGCCAAGAATGGCATTCTTAACCTGTGTTGGAAAGATACTTCTTGTCTTAATGTGCTTACATGTGCTATGGCAAACCTACCACCAGAATACACTTCTGGGGCTTGGTATTGTACCGGCCGAATAGGTGATGGGGCAACCACCTTCTTCAGCCCTCTGGGCAACAGAGATGCAACTTACTTTCAATTCCCACCAGGGATAAACGGGCCATTTGCTCAGGGCATTGGAGCTAAGAAGGGGCATTACTGGATATGCAGGCACACAGCATATACATTTTTACCCACGGGGTGGTTGGGAATTTGTTATATAGGGATTATCAGACCTTTGTTTTTCCTTTTGCCAGAAACAAGTGGACCTCGGTTAGGCATAAAGGTATATGATAACCTTGGAGACAGAAGTGTTGCCTGTAAGACGCGATCCATTAAGGGAAATTTGGGCGGGACGCAAAAATGGGGAAATAATCAGACTACAAGCGGCTCTAGAAATTATTACCAACAAAACCGCTGACACGATAGATCTTCTAACTTGGCAATCCCAACAGATGCGCACGGCAATCCTTCAGCACCACATGGTTTTTAGATTACCTGTTAGCTGAAGAGGGAGAAGTGTGTGGGAAATTAAATATTCCTAACTGTTGTTTGGAAATAGATGATGTAGGCGAAGTAGTTCTCCAGTTAACCAAAGATATCAGAAAAATAGCCCACGTCCTCGTCCAAACCTGGAATGGCTGGAGTGGCGATTTGTAGTCCTGGTTACTGGGGGCACCGTGGGTGAAACAGTTAATATTGTATTTGTTAGGTGCAGTTGCCGCCTTAATGTTCTTGTATAATTCCTTGCTTTGTTCAATTAATCGGACATGTTGTGTCAAATATGCAATTTGTTCCTACCACCTTGCCGGACGGCATAAAGAAAATCCGTGCCATCCATTGGCCGTGGCCAACCACAGTACCCATCATTTCCCAGTTTCTCCTGAAGGAGGAAATTGCATATTGACATCCACAGCGCATTTGCCAGCTGTTTTATGCCTATTGTAACAATCCTACCTCATTAACTCAGTTTTGATGTCTGTTTTGTAAAGTTAAATGTTGTTGAAGTTGTTAAAGAATAAGCTTGCATTGAGCAAGACCTCTGTTTAATCACTGTTAAGCACTTTATTTTTTACCCAAACCCATGTTGTTCCCACGACTTCCTCCCCGTCCCTAATTCTCTCTCCTTTCCTTCCTTGCTTGCTTGCTTTCTTTCTCTCTCTCTCTCTCCTGCTGCCAAGCTGCAATGTTGAGACACGGGGTGGTGTAGAGGACCGGTACTAAATGCGGTTTTGTCTTGACATTGCTGCTGCTGCTGCAAAGCTGCCGCTGCCAAGGTGTGTCGGGCAATGCCGCGCTGGCGCCCCCGGGAGCCGTCTGCGAAGTAAACAACCTCGTGCACCTGCACAGGGTAAAAAGGGTGCGAAAAGGGCAGAAGGGCGTCTCTAGGGCACGAACCGCACGTACTCATTTGCCATCTGCGCATGAGCAGGAGACCCCCAGATACCCCAGCCCATTTCTGGAAGGTTCCGAGAGGGCGGACTGCGCATGACGGTTAATCTGCATGGGAAGCGAGGAAGCACCTCCCAGAGGCCGGGCAAGAACCTATAAAAACTGCAGACTGTGTGAATGGGGGGGCTTGCTTGCGACGACTGAAGAACTCGAGCAGAGTCAGCGGAACCAGACGGGAACTTCCCCCCTCTGCCCCCCCGCCCCGCCGCAAGGACTCCCAAAAGAAGAGGACCAACGGGACGCCGCTGGATCCACGGGTGGTGATATCTTTCTCTCTCTCTCTTCCCCTTTTCCTCTCTTTTTCCCTAAACGTGTGACGCGGGACATGTCTCGTTAGTTGATTCCATTTTGCCTTAATAAATCTTAAACTGGTTGGCTGGTGTCGTTTTCACCTTAATTGAGTGCAAGGGCATCACGAACTTGGTCGTTGGTCCTAAGGGGAGGGAGGTCGTCCTGAACGACTCCTTTCGGGCCGCGACACGTGTCTGATAGGTCACTGGCAGGCCCATAGCTGCTGGCTGTGCTTGTGAGGTCACAGCAGTCCTATAGCCTGATAGGCCAGTGGGATGGCTCCTGGCTGTTGGCTGTCCTTGTGAGGTCATAGCAGCATCAGTGCCTCATAGGCCAAAGGGAGTCCCCTGGCTGCTGGCTTTGCTTGTGAGGTCACAGCAGCCTCAGTGTCTCATAGGGCAGTGGCAGGCCCCTGGCTGCTGGTTGTGCTTGTGAGGCCATGTTTGTCTCCGTGCTTCACAGTTCAGTGGCAGGCCCACAGCTGCTGCCTGTGCTTGTGAAGGCACAGGAGTCCTAGTTCCTCATACACCAGGGGCAGGCCCATGGCTGCTGGCTGTGCTTGTGAGGTCACAGCAGTATGAGTGCCTGATAGCCAGTGCGAGGTCCATAGCTGCTGGTTGTGCTTGTGAGGTCAGAGAAGCCTCAGTGCTGTATAGGCCAGTGGCAGGCCCATAGCTGCTGGCTGTGCTTGTGAGGTCACAGCAGTCCTATTTCCTGATAGGCCCGTGGGAGGCCCCGTCTGCTGGCTGCCTTTTGAGGTCACATTTGTCTCTGTACCTTATAGGGCAATGGCAGGCCTCTGGCTCCTCGCTGTGCTTGTGAGGTCACAGCAGCCTCAGTGCCCTATAGGCCAGTGGCAGGCCCATAGCTGCTGGCTGTGCTTGTCAGGTCAGAGAAGCCTCAGTGCCTCATAGGCCAGTTGCAGGCCCATAGCTGCTGTCTGTGCTTGTGAGGTCACAGCAGCCTCAGTGCTTCACAGGCCAGTGGCAGGCCCATAGCTGCTGGCTGTGCTTGTGAGGTCACAGCAGTCCTACAGCCTGATAGGCCAGTGGCAGACCCACAGCTGCTGGCTTTGCTTGTGAGGTCACAGCAGCCTCAGTGTCTTATAGGGCAGTGGCAGGCCCCTGTCTGCTGGCTGTGCTTGTGAGGTCACAGCAGCCTCAGTGCTTCACAGGCCAGTGGCAGGCACGTGGCTGCTGGCTGTGCTTTTCAGGTTACAGAAGCTTCAGTGCCAGGTATGCCAGTTCGAGGCCAATGACTGCTGGGTGGGCTTGTGAGGTCAGAGAAGCCTCAGTGCCCTATAGGGCAGTGGCAGGCCCATAGCTGCTCACTGGGCTTCTGAGGTCACAGCAGCCTCCATGCCCTTTAGGGCAGTGGCAGGCCCCTGACTATTTACTGTGCTTCTGAGTTGACAGCAGCGTCAGCGCCTCATCAGGCAGTTGGAGGCCAATGGCTGCTGGCTGTGCTTGTGAGGTCACAGCAGCCTCAGTGCCTGACAGGCCCATGGGAGGCCAATGTCTGCTTGGTGTGCTTTTGAGGTCACAGCAGCCTCCGTGCCTCATAGGCCAGTGGCAGGCCCATAGCTGCTGGCTGTGCTTGTAACGTCACAGCAGTCCTATTTCCTGATAGGCTTGTGGCAGGCCTCTGTCTGCTGGCTGCCTTTTGAGGTCACATTTGTCTCTGTACCTTATAGGGCAGTGGGAGGCCTCTGGCTCCTTGCTGTGCTTGTGAGGTCCCATCAGCCTCCTTTTCCTGTAGGCCAGAGGGAGGCCAATGGCTGCTTGGTGTGCTGGTTAGGTCAAAGCAGCCTCAGTGCCTGTTTGGACAGTGGCAGGCCAATGGCTGCTGGCTGTGCTTGTGAGGTCACAGCAGCCTCCGTTCCCTATAGGCCAGTGGCAGGCCCATAGCTGCTGGCCGTGCTTGTGAGGTCACAGCAGTCCTAGTTCCTGACAGGGCCGTGGAAGGCCCCTGTGTGCTGGATGCCTTTTGAGGTCACATTTGTCTCTGTACCTTATAGGTCAGTGGGAGGCCCCTGGCTACTCGCTGTGCTTGTGAGGTCCCATCAGCCTCCTTTTCTTGTAGGCCAGTGGCAGACCAATTGCTGCTGGCTGTGCTTGTCAGGTCACAACACTCCTACAGCCTGATTGGCCAGCAGCAGGCCCCTGGCTGCTGGCTGTGCTTGTGAGGTCACAGCAGCCTCAGTGCCTCATAGCACAGTGGCAGGCCCATAGCTGCTGGCTGTGCTTGTGAGGTCACAGCAGCCTCAGTGCCCTATAGGGCAGTGGCAGGCCCTTGGCTGCTGCCTGGGCTCGTGAGGTCACAGCAGCCTCCGTTCCCTTTAGGCCAGTGGCAGGCCCCTGGCTACTGGCTGTGCTTGTCAGGTCACAGCAGTCCTATTGCCTGATAGGCAAGTGGCAGACCCACAGCTGCTGGCTTTGCTTGTGAGGTCACAGCAGCCTCAGTGTCTCATAGGGCAGTGGCAGGCCCCTGGCTGCTGGCTGTGCTTGTGAGGTCACAGCAGCCTCAGTGCTTCACAGGCCAGTGGCAGGCCCACAGCTGCTGGCTGTGCTTGTCAGGTCACAGCAGTCCTATTGCCTGATAGGCAAGTGGCAGACCCACAGCTGCTGGCTTTGCTTGTGAGGTCACAGCAGCCTCAGTGTCTCATAGGGCAGTGGCAGGCCCCTGTCTGCTGTCTGTGCTCGTGAGGTCACAGCAGCCTCAGTGCTTCACAGGCCAGTGGCAGGCCCCTGTCTGCTGCCTGTGCTTGTGAGGTGACAGCAGCCTCCGTGCCCTTTATGGCAGTGGCAGGCCCGTGACAGTGTGCTGTGCTTGTGAGGTCAGAGCATTGTCAGCGCCTCATCAGGCAGTGGCAGGCCCCTGGCTGCTGGCTGTGTGTTGTGAGGTCACAGCAGCCTCCATGCCTCCTAGGCCAGTGACAGACCCACAGCTCAGTGCTCCTGAGGCCAGTGGCAGGCTCTTGGCTGCTGGCTGTGCTTGTGAGGTCACAGCACCCTCAGTGCCTCATAGGGCAGTGGCAGGCTCATGGCTGCTGGCTGTGCTTGTGAGGTCACAGCAGCCTCAGTGCCTCCCAGGCGACTGGCAAGCTCACAGCTGCTGGCTGGGCTTGTGAGGTCACAGCAGCCTCAGGGCCTCATAAGCCACTGGTAGGCTAATGGTTGCTAGGTGTGCTTGTGAGGTCACAGTAGCCTCAGTACCTCCTAGGGCAGTGTCAAGCCCCTGTCTGCTGGCTGTGCTTGTGAGGTCACAGCAGCCTCAGTGCCTCCTAGGCCAGTGGCAGGCTCATGGCTGCTGGCTGTGCTTGTGAGGTCACAGCAGCCTCAGGGCCTCATAGGTTAGGGGCAAGCGCCCCCTTCTGTTTGTGCTTGTCAGGTCACAGCAGCCTCCGTGCCTCCTAGGCCAGTGACAGACCCACAGCTGCTGGCTGTGCTTGTGACGTCACAGCAGTCCTATTGCCTGATAGGTCAGTGGCAGGCCAATGGCTGCTGGCTGTCCTGTTGACGTCACAGCAGTCTGAGTGACTGATAGGCCAGTGGCAGGCCTCTGGGTGCTGGCTGTTTTTGTGACGTCACAGCAGCCTCAGTGCCTCATAGGCCAGTGGTATGCCCTTGCTGCTGGCTGCTGGCTGTGCTTGTGAGGTCATAGCAGGTCTGTTGCCTGATAGGCCACTGGCACGCCTCTGTCTGCTAGCTGCATTTTGAGGTCACCTTTGTCATAGTGCCTCACTGGGCAGTGAGAGCTCCATGCCTGCTGGCTGCGTTATGAGGTCACGTTTGTCTTGGGGCCTTATAGGGCAGTTGGAGGCCCTTGGCTGCTTGGTGTGCTTGTGAGGTCACAGCAGCCTCAGTGCCTGATAGGCCCGTGGGAGGCCAATGGCTGCTTGGTGTGCTTTTGAGGTCACAGCAGCCTCCGTGCCTCCTAGGCCCGTGGAGGCCCGTAGCTGCTGGCTGTGCTTGTGAGGTCACAGCAGTCCTATTTCCTGATAGGCCCGTGGGAGGCCCCGTCTGCTGGCTGCCTTTTGAGGTCACATTTGTCTCTGTACCTTATAGTGCAGTGGGAGGCCCCTGGCTGCTGGCTGTGCTTGTGAGGTCACAGCAGCCTCCTTTTCCTGTAGGCCAGAGGGAGGCCAATGGCTGCTTGGTGTGCTGGTTAGGTCAAAGCAGCCTCAGTGCCTGTTTGGACAGTGGCAGGCCAATGGCTGCTGGCTGTGCTTGTGAGGTCACATCAGCCTCTGTACCCTATAGGCCAGTGGCAGGCCCATAGCTGCTGGCTGTGCTTGTCAGGTCACAACACTCCTACAGCCTGAGAGGCCAGCAGCAGGCCCCTGGCTGCTGACTGTGCTTGTTGAGGTCATAGCAGCCTCAGTGCCTCATAGGCCAGTGGCAGGCCCATAGCTGCTGGCTGTGCTTGTAAGGTCACAGCAGTCCTATTTCCTGATAGGCCCGTGGCAGGCCTCTGTCTGCTGGCTGCCTTTTGAGGTCACATTTGTCTCTGTACCTTATAGGGCAATGGCAGGCCTCTTGCTCCTCGCTGTATTTGTGAGGTCACTGCAGCCTCAGTGCTTCACAGGCCAATGGCAGGCCCCTGGCTGCTGGCTGTGCTTGTGAGGTCACAGCAGCCTCCGTGCCCTTTATGGCAGTGGCAGGCCCGTGACAGTGTGCTGTGCTTGTGAATAATTTGTAGTACAGAGGATCTGACAATGAAGGATAATCCTCTTTTGAGAATCTGAAGGGCTATAAAGCCCTGCTCTCTCTTGGCATGGCTCAGGCAACAGTTTGTGGTGTTTTAGGGGCGGCACTAATTGCTGCCCGGTGGGGGAGGCAAGGTGATAAAAAGACCATTGAGTCCTTGGGAGAACACATAAGAAACTCCCAGAGTCAAGCCAAAGAGACAATCGAGTTCTTGCAAGACTCCCGGAGTCGAGCCAAAGAGACAGTTGAGTCTTTGCAAGAACAGGTAAGAAACTTGCAAAGTCAACTCACTGCGGAGCGCAACCATACTCAGCGGCTTCACATAATCTTATCAGACTCACTAGACCGAGAGAGAATCCTGCGGTCTGAATTGGAAGAAAACAGGCGGGGGGTTGATGATAGTGAACCGGGATTCTCGAATGTGGCCGAACTAGACGGAAAACAGGCATCTGATCTAAAATCCATATATCCAATTAAAGAATTAGAAGACAGCAGGAACTCCTTTTATCCTGGAGATGGGAACGTAGTAATGAGACCCTTGATTAAAACGGAAACCACTGACAATTGTCAGGGGGGTATTCAACGACGTACCACGCGTATGATCCCCTATTCCCCTCAGGACTTCAGAAAAATACTCCCGGGGCTCCCGGGAAACTGCAACTGAGTATGTGTGGAGAGTCTCCCTCACCGGGGGGGATCGCATTCTGCTGAGCGAAGATGAAGCTAGAGGATATTGGGGACCCAGAGTCTTTCTAACCACAAATGATAACAGGGAACCATGGTCCTTGACCCAGAGGGTAGCCTACTGGGCAGGAGGATTAGACCCAATGGAAAGAGGAGACCCTTTTTCTATTAAAACACCCACAGCGGGCCACATTCTGGAAAGCGTGCAGAAAACTGCTTGCCTCCAATTGATGCATGACCGTTTGCTGCTTCTGCAGCAGCCCTCCCCCATGCAGTGTGTGGCAGACCCCGAGAGGTCACATCCTCTGATCAGGGGACTTCCTGATGCTTTAAAACTATATGCTGTTCAGCTGCAAGACCGATTACGAACTCCCCGACCGAGACGAAGGGGAGGCCCCCCCAACATGACTTGGGGGGAGGTGGCACAGGAGCTAATTAATTACGGAAGGCGTATGGGATTCACTGGCCAGGGGGAAACAAAGCATAAAGCAGAAATAAGAAGAGTTGAGGAAAGTGGGAGGCAATATAAATCCCTGCAACACCCACATCCTGGGAAACCGGTACGGGTGTTGGATAGCAGGAGACAATTATTATGGGCAGAAGGCATTTCAAAGGGAATTCCCAGAGAAGTCATGGATAGGTTACCAACTCCCAACCTGGAAGGTTTGGTAAGAAGTTGGGACAGGATAAGGGGAACCCCATCTTCCTCAAACCCCAAAGTTCCTCCTCCCTTATCCCAAGACCCCGTCTGCACCCCAGGACTCTTAAAACGAACCCTGAGACCGCACAATCCCGGATGGGCGTGACGAATATCTGATGCAGTAACTAAAGTCAGTGGACGATGGGGAGTAAATGGCTGCCCCAGACTCGCTGCTTTTTGCCCTAATCCTCCATCCCTCTTACCTGGGACTGGGGAGAATAAGAAACCGAGGAATCCCTTGTATTACCCAGGACAACCGGTTCTAGTGGACTTACCCACTGTGGGACAAATACCTCTAGTACTAAAAGCTTCAAAAAATCTGTATGCATGGGTAGCTACTGATGCCCATGGGAAAGATCATAGAATCCATGCCAGGTGGATCCTCCCTTCCTTTTAGGTCAACAATGTAAAAGGAAGAGGGCACTGGGGAAGAAGACTTGTCTTATGTTGAGCTTGAGTGTCCTCAACGATACTACCTGTGGTAGTTATAACAGTTATTTTTATCATTTTTTGTAATTGTGTGCTGCGATCATAATTAGCTTTATTGTTGAAAACACAACAGCCAAGAATGGCATTCTTAACCTGTGTTGGAAAGATACTTCTTGTCTTAATGTGCTTACATGTGCTATGGCAAACCTACCACCAGAATACACTTCTGGGGCTTGGTATTGTACCGGCCGAATAGGTGATGGGGCAACCACCTTCTTCAGCCCTCTGGGCAACAGAGATGCAACTTACTTTCAATTCCCACCAGGGATAAACGGGCCATTTGCTCAGGGCATTGGAGCTAAGAAGGGGCATTACTGGATATGCAGGCACACAGCATATACATTTTTACCCACGGGGTGGTTGGGAATTTGTTATATAGGGATTATCAGACCTTTGTTTTTCCTTTTGCCAGAAACAAGTGGACCTCGGTTAGGCATAAAGGTATATGATAACCTTGGAGACAGAAGTGTTGCCTGTAAGACGCGATCCATTAAGGGAAATTTGGGCGGGACGCAAAAATGGGGAAATAATCAGACTACAAGCGGCTCTAGAAATTATTACCAACAAAACCGCTGACACGATAGATCTTCTAACTTGGCAATCCCAACAGATGCGCACGGCAATCCTTCAGCACCACATGGTTTTTAGATTACCTGTTAGCTGAAGAGGGAGAAGTGTGTGGGAAATTAAATATTCCTAACTGTTGTTTGGAAATAGATGATGTAGGCGAAGTAGTTCTCCAGTTAACCAAAGATATCAGAAAAATAGCCCACGTCCTCGTCCAAACCTGGAATGGCTGGAGTGGCGATTTGTAGTCCTGGTTACTGGGGGCACCGTGGGTGAAACAGTTAATATTGTATTTGTTAGGTGCAGTTGCCGCCTTAATGTTCTTGTATAATTCCTTGCTTTGTTCAATTAATCGGACATGTTGTGTCAAATATGCAATTTGTTCCTACCACCTTGCCGGACGGCATAAAGAAAATCCGTGCCATCCATTGGCCGTGGCCAACCACAGTACCCATCATTTCCCAGTTTCTCCTGAAGGAGGAAATTGCATATTGACATCCACAGCGCATTTGCCAGCTGTTTTATGCCTATTGTAACAATCCTACCTCATTAACTCAGTTTTGATGTCTGTTTTGTAAAGTTAACTGTTGTTGAAGTTGTTAAAGAATAAGCTTGCATTGAGCAAGACCTCTGTTTAATCACTGTTAAGCACTTTATTTTTTACCCAAACCCATGTTGTTCCCACGACTTCCTCCCCGTCCCTAATTCTCTCTCCTTTCCTTCCTTGCTTGCTTGCTTTCTTTCTCTCTCTCTCTCTCCTGCTGCCAAGCTGCAATGTTGAGACACGGGGTGGTGTAGAGGACCGGTACTAAATGCGGTTTTGTCTTGACATTGCTGCTGCTGCTGCAAAGCTGCCGCTGCCAAGGTGTGTCGGGCAATGCCGCGCTGGCGCCCCCGGGAGCCGTCTGCGAAGTAAACAACCTCGTGCACCTGCACAGGGTAAAAAGGGTGCGAAAAGGGCAGAAGGGCGTCTCTAGGGCACGAACCGCACGTACTCATTTGCCATCTGCGCATGAGCAGGAGACCCCCAGATACCCCAGCCCATTTCTGGAAGGTTCCGAGAGGGCGGACTGCGCATGACGGTTAATCTGCATGGGAAGCGAGGAAGCACCTCCCAGAGGCCGGGCAAGAACCTATAAAAACTGCAGACTGTGTGAATGGGGGGGCTTGCTTGCGACGACTGAAGAACTCGAGCAGAGTCAGCGGAACCAGACGGGAACTTCCCCCCTCTGCCCCCCCGCCCCGCCGCAAGGACTCCCAAAAGAAGAGGACCAACGGGACGCCGCTGGATCCACGGGTGGTGATATCTTTCTCTCTCTCTCTTCCCCTTTTCCTCTCTTTTTCCCTAAACGTGTGACGCGGGACATGTCTCGTTAGTTGATTCCATTTTGCCTTAATAAATCTTAAACTGGTTGGCTGGTGTCGTTTTCACCTTAATTGAGTGCAAGGGCATCACGAACTTGGTCGTTGGTCCTAAGGGGAGGGAGGTCGTCCTGAACGACTCCTTTCGGGCCGCGACACGTGTCTGATAGGTCACTGGCAGGCCCATAGCTGCTGGCTGTGCTTGTGAGGTCACAGCAGTCCTATAGCCTGATAGGCCAGTGGGATGGCTCCTGGCTGTTGGCTGTCCTTGTGAGGTCATAGCAGCATCAGTGCCTCATAGGCCAAAGGGAGTCCCCTGGCTGCTGGCTTTGCTTGTGAGGTCACAGCAGCCTCAGTGTCTCATAGGGCAGTGGCAGGCCCCTGGCTGCTGGTTGTGCTTGTGAGGCCATGTTTGTCTCCGTGCTTCACAGTTCAGTGGCAGGCCCACAGCTGCTGCCTGTGCTTGTGAAGGCACAGGAGTCCTAGTTCCTCATACACCAGGGGCAGGCCCATGGCTGCTGGCTGTGCTTGTGAGGTCACAGCAGTATGAGTGCCTGATAGCCAGTGCGAGGTCCATAGCTGCTGGTTGTGCTTGTGAGGTCAGAGAAGCCTCAGTGCTGTATAGGCCAGTGGCAGGCCCATAGCTGCTGGCTGTGCTTGTGAGGTCACAGCAGTCCTATTTCCTGATAGGCCCGTGGGAGGCCCCGTCTGCTGGCTGCCTTTTGAGGTCACATTTGTCTCTGTACCTTATAGGGCAATGGCAGGCCTCTGGCTCCTCGCTGTGCTTGTGAGGTCACAGCAGCCTCAGTGCCCTATAGGCCAGTGGCAGGCCCATAGCTGCTGGCTGTGCTTGTCAGGTCAGAGAAGCCTCAGTGCCTCATAGGCCAGTTGCAGGCCCATAGCTGCTGTCTGTGCTTGTGAGGTCACAGCAGCCTCAGTGCTTCACAGGCCAGTGGCAGGCCCATAGCTGCTGGCTGTGCTTGTGAGGTCACAGCAGTCCTACAGCCTGATAGGCCAGTGGCAGACCCACAGCTGCTGGCTTTGCTTGTGAGGTCACAGCAGCCTCAGTGTCTTATAGGGCAGTGGCAGGCCCCTGTCTGCTGGCTGTGCTTGTGAGGTCACAGCAGCCTCAGTGCTTCACAGGCCAGTGGCAGGCACGTGGCTGCTGGCTGTGCTTTTCAGGTTACAGAAGCTTCAGTGCCAGGTATGCCAGTTCGAGGCCAATGACTGCTGGGTGGGCTTGTGAGGTCAGAGAAGCCTCAGTGCCCTATAGGGCAGTGGCAGGCCCATAGCTGCTCACTGGGCTTCTGAGGTCACAGCAGCCTCCATGCCCTTTAGGGCAGTGGCAGGCCCCTGACTATTTACTGTGCTTCTGAGTTGACAGCAGCGTCAGCGCCTCATCAGGCAGTTGGAGGCCAATGGCTGCTGGCTGTGCTTGTGAGGTCACAGCAGCCTCAGTGCCTGACAGGCCCATGGGAGGCCAATGTCTGCTTGGTGTGCTTTTGAGGTCACAGCAGCCTCCGTGCCTCATAGGCCAGTGGCAGGCCCATAGCTGCTGGCTGTGCTTGTAACGTCACAGCAGTCCTATTTCCTGATAGGCTTGTGGCAGGCCTCTGTCTGCTGGCTGCCTTTTGAGGTCACATTTGTCTCTGTACCTTATAGGGCAGTGGGAGGCCTCTGGCTCCTTGCTGTGCTTGTGAGGTCCCATCAGCCTCCTTTTCCTGTAGGCCAGAGGGAGGCCAATGGCTGCTTGGTGTGCTGGTTAGGTCAAAGCAGCCTCAGTGCCTGTTTGGACAGTGGCAGGCCAATGGCTGCTGGCTGTGCTTGTGAGGTCACAGCAGCCTCCGTTCCCTATAGGCCAGTGGCAGGCCCATAGCTGCTGGCCGTGCTTGTGAGGTCACAGCAGTCCTAGTTCCTGACAGGGCCGTGGAAGGCCCCTGTGTGCTGGATGCCTTTTGAGGTCACATTTGTCTCTGTACCTTATAGGTCAGTGGGAGGCCCCTGGCTACTCGCTGTGCTTGTGAGGTCCCATCAGCCTCCTTTTCTTGTAGGCCAGTGGCAGACCAATTGCTGCTGGCTGTGCTTGTCAGGTCACAACACTCCTACAGCCTGATTGGCCAGCAGCAGGCCCCTGGCTGCTGGCTGTGCTTGTGAGGTCACAGCAGCCTCAGTGCCTCATAGCACAGTGGCAGGCCCATAGCTGCTGGCTGTGCTTGTGAGGTCACAGCAGCCTCAGTGCCCTATAGGGCAGTGGCAGGCCCTTGGCTGCTGCCTGGGCTCATGAGGTCACAGCAGCCTCCGTTCCCTTTAGGCCAGTGGCAGGCCCCTGGCTACTGGCTGTGCTTGTCAGGTCACAGCAGTCCTATTGCCTGATAGGCAAGTGGCAGACCCACAGCTGCTGGCTTTGCTTGTGAGGTCACAGCAGCCTCAGTGTCTTATAGGGCAGTGGCAGGCCCCTGTCTGCTGGCTGTGCTTGTGAGGTCACAGCAGCCTCAGTGCTTCACAGGCCAGTGGCAGGCCCACAGCTGCTGGCTGTGCTTGTCAGGTCACAGCAGTCCTATTGCCTGATAGGCAAGTGGCAGACCCACAGCTGCTGGCTTTGCTTGTGAGGTCACAGCAGCCTCAGTGTCTCATAGGGCAGTGGCAGGCCCCTGTCTGCTGTCTGTGCTCGTGAGGTCACAGCAGCCTCAGTGCTTCACAGGCCAGTGGCAGGCCCCTGTCTGCTGCCTGTGCTTGTGAGGTGACAGCAGCCTCCGTGCCCTTTATGGCAGTGGCAGGCCCGTGACAGTGTGCTGTGCTTGTGAGGTCAGAGCATTGTCAGCGCCTCATCAGGCAGTGGCAGGCCCCTGGCTGCTGGCTGTGTGTTGTGAGGTCACAGCAGCCTCCATGCCTCCTAGGCCAGTGACAGACCCACAGCTCAGTGCTCCTGAGGCCAGTGGCAGGCTCTTGGCTGCTGGCTGTGCTTGTGAGGTCACAGCACCCTCAGTGCCTCATAGGGCAGTGGCAGGCTCATGGCTGCTGGCTGTGCTTGTGAGGTCACAGCAGCCTCAGTGCCTCCCAGGCGACTGGCAAGCTCACAGCTGCTGGCTGGGCTTGTGAGGTCACAGCAGCCTCAGGGCCTCATAAGCCACTGGTAGGCTAATGGTTGCTAGGTGTGCTTGTGAGGTCACAGTAGCCTCAGTACCTCCTAGGGCAGTGTCAAGCCCCTGTCTGCTGGCTGTGCTTGTGAGGTCACAGCAGCCTCAGTGCCTCCTAGGCCAGTGGCAGGCTCATGGCTGCTGGCTGTGCTTGTGAGGTCACAGCAGCCTCAGGGCCTCATAGGTTAGGGGCAAGCGCCCCCTTCTGTTTGTGCTTGTCAGGTCACAGCAGCCTCCGTGCCTCCTAGGCCAGTGACAGACCCACAGCTGCTGGCTGTGCTTGTGACGTCAGAGAAGCCTCAGTGCCTCATAGGCCAGTTGCAGGCCCATAGCTGCTGTCTGTGCTTGTGAGGTCACAGCAGCCTCAGTGCTTCACAGGCCAGTGGCAGGCCCATAGCTGCTGGCTGTGCTTGTGAGGTCACAGCAGTCCTACAGCCTGATAGGCCAGTGGCAGACCCACAGCTGCTGGCTTTGCTTGTGAGGTCACAGCAGCCTCAGTGTCTTATAGGGCAGTGGCAGGCCCCTGTCTGCTGGCTGTGCTTGTGAGGTCACAGCAGCCTCAGTGCTTCACAGGCCAGTGGCAGGCACGTGGCTGCTGGCTGTGCTTTTCAGGTTACAGAAGCTTCAGTGCCAGGTATGCCAGTTCGAGGCCAATGACTGCTGGGTGGGCTTGTGAGGTCAGAGAAGCCTCAGTGCCCTATAGGGCAGTGGCAGGCCCATAGCTGCTCACTGGGCTTCTGAGGTCACAGCAGCCTCCATGCCCTTTAGGGCAGTGGCAGGCCCCTGACTATTTACTGTGCTTCTGAGTTGACAGCAGCGTCAGCGCCTCATCAGGCAGTTGGAGGCCAATGGCTGCTGGCTGTGCTTGTGAGGTCACAGCAGCCTCAGTGCCTGACAGGCCCATGGGAGGCCAATGTCTGCTTGGTGTGCTTTTGAGGTCACAGCAGCCTCCGTGCCTCATAGGCCAGTGGCAGGCCCATAGCTGCTGGCTGTGCTTGTAACGTCACAGCAGTCCTATTTCCTGATAGGCTTGTGGCAGGCCTCTGTCTGCTGGCTGCCTTTTGAGGTCACATTTGTCTCTGTACCTTATAGGGCAGTGGGAGGCCTCTGGCTCCTTGCTGTGCTTGTGAGGTCCCATCAGCCTCCTTTTCCTGTAGGCCAGAGGGAGGCCAATGGCTGCTTGGTGTGCTGGTTAGGTCAAAGCAGCCTCAGTGCCTGTTTGGACAGTGGCAGGCCAATGGCTGCTGGCTGTGCTTGTGAGGTCACAGCAGCCTCCGTTCCCTATAGGCCAGTGGCAGGCCCATAGCTGCTGGCCGTGCTTGTGAGGTCACAGCAGTCCTAGTTCCTGACAGGGCCGTGGAAGGCCCCTGTGTGCTGGATGCCTTTTGAGGTCACATTTGTCTCTGTACCTTATAGGTCAGTGGGAGGCCCCTGGCTACTCGCTGTGCTTGTGAGGTCCCATCAGCCTCCTTTTCTTGTAGGCCAGTGGCAGACCAATTGCTGCTGGCTGTGCTTGTCAGGTCACAACACTCCTACAGCCTGATTGGCCAGCAGCAGGCCCCTGGCTGCTGGCTGTGCTTGTGAGGTCACAGCAGCCTCAGTGCCTCATAGCACAGTGGCAGGCCCATAGCTGCTGGCTGTGCTTGTGAGGTCACAGCAGCCTCAGTGCCCTATAGGGCAGTGGCAGGCCCTTGGCTGCTGCCTGGGCTCGTGAGGTCACAGCAGCCTCCGTTCCCTTTAGGCCAGTGGCAGGCCCCTGGCTACTGGCTGTGCTTGTCAGGTCACAGCAGTCCTATTGCCTGATAGGCAAGTGGCAGACCCACAGCTGCTGGCTTTGCTTGTGAGGTCACAGCAGCCTCAGTGTCTCATAGGGCAGTGGCAGGCCCCTGGCTGCTGGCTGTGCTTGTGAGGTCACAGCAGCCTCAGTGCTTCACAGGCCAGTGGCAGGCCCACAGCTGCTGGCTGTGCTTGTCAGGTCACAGCAGTCCTATTGCCTGATAGGCAAGTGGCAGACCCACAGCTGCTGGCTTTGCTTGTGAGGTCACAGCAGCCTCAGTGTCTCATAGGGCAGTGGCAGGCCCCTGTCTGCTGTCTGTGCTCGTGAGGTCACAGCAGCCTCAGTGCTTCACAGGCCAGTGGCAGGCCCCTGTCTGCTGCCTGTGCTTGTGAGGTGACAGCAGCCTCCGTGCCCTTTATGGCAGTGGCAGGCCCGTGACAGTGTGCTGTGCTTGTGAGGTCAGAGCATTGTCAGCGCCTCATCAGGCAGTGGCAGGCCCCTGGCTGCTGGCTGTGTGTTGTGAGGTCACAGCAGCCTCCATGCCTCCTAGGCCAGTGACAGACCCACAGCTCAGTGCTCCTGAGGCCAGTGGCAGGCTCTTGGCTGCTGGCTGTGCTTGTGAGGTCACAGCACCCTCAGTGCCTCATAGGGCAGTGGCAGGCTCATGGCTGCTGGCTGTGCTTGTGAGGTCACAGCAGCCTCAGTGCCTCCCAGGCGACTGGCAAGCTCACAGCTGCTGGCTGGGCTTGTGAGGTCACAGCAGCCTCAGGGCCTCATAAGCCACTGGTAGGCTAATGGTTGCTAGGTGTGCTTGTGAGGTCACAGTAGCCTCAGTACCTCCTAGGGCAGTGTCAAGCCCCTGTCTGCTGGCTGTGCTTGTGAGGTCACAGCAGCCTCAGTGCCTCCTAGGCCAGTGGCAGGCTCATGGCTGCTGGCTGTGCTTGTGAGGTCACAGCAGCCTCAGGGCCTCATAGGTTAGGGGCAAGCGCCCCCTTCTGTTTGTGCTTGTCAGGTCACAGCAGCCTCCGTGCCTCCTAGGCCAGTGACAGACCCACAGCTGCTGGCTGTGCTTGTGACGTCACAGCAGTCCTATTGCCTGATAGGTCAGTGGCAGGCCAATGGCTGCTGGCTGTCCTGTTGACGTCACAGCAGTCTGAGTGACTGATAGGCCAGTGGCAGGCCTCTGGGTGCTGGCTGTTTTTGTGACGTCACAGCAGCCTCAGTGCCTCATAGGCCAGTGGTATGCCCTTGCTGCTGGCTGCTGGCTGTGCTTGTGAGGTCATAGCAGGTGTGTTGCCTGATAGGCCACTGGCACGCCTCTGTCTGCTAGCTGCATTTTGAGGTCACCTTTGTCATAGTGCCTCACTGGGCAGTGAGAGCTCCATGCCTGCTGGCTGCGTTATGAGGTCACGTTTGTCTTGGGGCCTTATAGGGCAGTTGGAGGCCCTTGGCTGCTTGGTGTGCTTGTGAGGTCACAGCAGCCTCAGTGCCTGATAGGCCCGTGGGAGGCCAATGGCTGCTTGGTGTGCTTTTGAGGTCACAGCAGCCTCCGTGCCTCCTAGGCCCGTGGAGGCCCGTAGCTGCTGGCTGTGCTTGTGAGGTCACAGCAGTCCTATTTCCTGATAGGCCCGTGGGAGGCCCCGTCTGCTGGCTGCCTTTTGAGGTCACATTTGTCTCTGTACCTTATAGGGCAATGGCAGGCCTCTGGCTCCTCGCTGTGCTTGTGAGGTCACAGCAGCCTCAGTGCCCTATAGGCCAGTGGCAGGCCCATAGCTGCTGGCTGTGCTTGTCAGGTCAGAGAAGCCTCAGTGCCTCATAGGCCAGTTGCAGGCCCATAGCTGCTGTCTGTGCTTGTGAGGTCACAGCAGCCTCAGTGCTTCACAGGCCAGTGGCAGGCCCATAGCTGCTGGCTGTGCTTGTGAGGTCACAGCAGTCCTACAGCCTGATAGGCCAGTGGCAGACCCACAGCTGCTGGCTTTGCTTGTGAGGTCACAGCAGCCTCAGTGTCTTATAGGGCAGTGGCAGGCCCCTGTCTGCTGGCTGTGCTTGTGAGGTCACAGCAGCCTCAGTGCTTCACAGGCCAGTGGCAGGCACGTGGCTGCTGGCTGTGCTTTTCAGGTTACAGAAGCTTCAGTGCCAGGTATGCCAGTTCGAGGCCAATGACTGCTGGGTGGGCTTGTGAGGTCAGAGAAGCCTCAGTGCCCTATAGGGCAGTGGCAGGCCCATAGCTGCTCACTGGGCTTCTGAGGTCACAGCAGCCTCCATGCCCTTTAGGGCAGTGGCAGGCCCCTGACTATTTACTGTGCTTCTGAGTTGACAGCAGCGTCAGCGCCTCATCAGGCAGTTGGAGGCCAATGGCTGCTGGCTGTGCTTGTGAGGTCACAGCAGCCTCAGTGCCTGACAGGCCCATGGGAGGCCAATGTCTGCTTGGTGTGCTTTTGAGGTCACAGCAGCCTCCGTGCCTCATAGGCCAGTGGCAGGCCCATAGCTGCTGGCTGTGCTTGTAACGTCACAGCAGTCCTATTTCCTGATAGGCTTGTGGCAGGCCTCTGTCTGCTGGCTGCCTTTTGAGGTCACATTTGTCTCTGTACCTTATAGGGCAGTGGGAGGCCTCTGGCTCCTTGCTGTGCTTGTGAGGTCCCATCAGCCTCCTTTTCCTGTAGGCCAGAGGGAGGCCAATGGCTGCTTGGTGTGCTGGTTAGGTCAAAGCAGCCTCAGTGCCTGTTTGGACAGTGGCAGGCCAATGGCTGCTGGCTGTGCTTGTGAGGTCACAGCAGCCTCCGTTCCCTATAGGCCAGTGGCAGGCCCATAGCTGCTGGCTGTGCTTATGAGGTCACAGCAGTCCTAGTTCCTGACAGGGCCGTGGAAGGCCCCTGTGTGCTGGATGCCTTTTGAGGTCACATTTGTCTCTGTACCTTATAGGTCAGTGGGAGGCCCCTGGCTACTCGCTGTGCTTGTGAGGTCCCATCAGCCTCCTTTTCTTGTAGGCCAGTGGCAGACCAATTGCTGCTGGCTGTGCTTGTCAGGTCACAACACTCCTACAGCCTGATTGGCCAGCAGCAGGCCCCTGGCTGCTGGCTGTGCTTGTGAGGTCACAGCAGCCTCAGTGCCTCATAGCACAGTGGCAGGCCCATAGCTGCTGGCTGTGCTTGTGAGGTCACAGCAGCCTCAGTGCCCTATAGGGCAGTGGCAGGCCCTTGGCTGCTGCCTGGGCTCGTGAGGTCACAGCAGCCTCCGTTCCCTTTAGGCCAGTGGCAGGCCCCTGGCTACTGGCTGTGCTTGTCAGGTCACAGCAGTCCTATTGCCTGATAGGCAAGTGGCAGACCCACAGCTGCTGGCTTTGCTTGTGAGGTCACAGCAGCCTCAGTGTCTTATAGGGCAGTGGCAGGCCCCTGTCTGCTGGCTGTGCTTGTGAGGTCACAGCAGCCTCAGTGCTTCACAGGCCAGTGGCAGGCCCACAGCTGCTGGCTGTGCTTGTCAGGTCACAGCAGTCCTATTGCCTGATAGGCAAGTGGCAGACCCACAGCTGCTGGCTTTGCTTGTGAGGTCACAGCAGCCTCAGTGTCTCATAGGGCAGTGGCAGGCCCCTGTCTGCTGTCTGTGCTCGTGAGGTCACAGCAGCCTCAGTGCTTCACAGGCCAGTGGCAGGCCCCTGTCTGCTGCCTGTGCTTGTGAGGTGACAGCAGCCTCTGTGCCCTTTATGGCAGTGGCAGGCCCGTGACAGTGTGCTGTGCTTGTGAGGTCAGAGCATTGTCAGCGCCTCATCAGGCAGTGGCAGGCCCCTGGCTGCTGGCTGTGTGTTGTGAGGTCACAGCAGCCTCCATGCCTCCTAGGCCAGTGACAGACCCACAGCTCAGTGCTCCTGAGGCCAGTGGCAGGCTCTTGGCTGCTGGCTGTGCTTGTGAGGTCACAGCACCCTCAGTGCCTCATAGGGCAGTGGCAGGCTCATGGCTGCTGGCTGTGCTTGTGAGGTCACAGCAGCCTCAGTGCCTCCCAGGCGACTGGCAAGCTCACAGCTGCTGGCTGGGCTTGTGAGGTCACAGCAGCCTCAGGGCCTCATAAGCCACTGGTAGGCTAATGGTTGCTAGGTGTGCTTGTGAGGTCACAGTAGCCTCAGTACCTCCTAGGGCAGTGTCAAGCCCCTGTCTGCTGGCTGTGCTTGTGAGGTCACAGCAGCCTCAGTGCCTCCTAGGCCAGTGGCAGGCTCATGGCTGCTGGCTGTGCTTGTGAGGTCACAGCAGCCTCAGGGCCTCATAGGTTAGGGGCAAGCGCCCCCTTCTGTTTGTGCTTGTCAGGTCACAGCAGCCTCCGTGCCTCCTAGGCCAGTGACAGACCCACAGCTGCTGGCTGTGCTTGTGACGTCACAGCAGTCCTATTGCCTGATAGGTCAGTGGCAGGCCAATGGCTGCTGGCTGTCCTGTTGACGTCACAGCAGTCTGAGTGACTGATAGGCCAGTGGCAGGCCTCTGGGTGCTGGCTGTTTTTGTGACGTCACAGCAGCCTCAGTGCCTCATAGGCCAGTGGTATGCCCTTGCTGCTGGCTGCTGGCTGTGCTTGTGAGGTCATAGCAGGTCTGTTGCCTGATAGGCCACTGGCACGCCTCTGTCTGCTAGCTGCATTTTGAGGTCACCTTTGTCATAGTGCCTCACTGGGCAGTGAGAGCTCCATGCCTGCTGGCTGCGTTATGAGGTCACGTTTGTCTTGGGGCCTTATAGGGCAGTTGGAGGCCCTTGGCTGCTTGGTGTGCTTGTGAGGTCACAGCAGCCTCAGTGCCTGATAGGCCCGTGGGAGGCCAATGGCTGCTTGGTGTGCTTTTGAGGTCACAGCAGCCTCCGTGCCTCCTAGGCCCGTGGAGGCCCGTAGCTGCTGGCTGTGCTTGTGAGGTCACAGCAGTCCTATTTCCTGATAGGCCCGTGGGAGGCCCCGTCTGCTGGCTGCCTTTTGAGGTCACATTTGTCTCTGTACCTTATAGGGCAATGGCAGGCCTCTGGCTCCTCGCTGTGCTTGTGAGGTCACAGCAGCCTCAGTGCCCTATAGGCCAGTGGCAGGCCCATAGCTGCTGGCTGTGCTTGTCAGGTCAGAGAAGCCTCAGTGCCTCATAGGCCAGTTGCAGGCCCATAGCTGCTGTCTGTGCTTGTGAGGTCACAGCAGCCTCAGTGCTTCACAGGCCAGTGGCAGGCCCATAGCTGCTGGCTGTGCTTGTGAGGTCACAGCAGTCCTACAGCCTGATAGGCCAGTGGCAGACCCACAGCTGCTGGCTTTGCTTGTGAGGTCACAGCAGCCTCAGTGTCTTATAGGGCAGTGGCAGGCCCCTGTCTGCTGGCTGTGCTTGTGAGGTCACAGCAGCCTCAGTGCTTCACAGGCCAGTGGCAGGCACGTGGCTGCTGGCTGTGCTTTTCAGGTTACAGAAGCTTCAGTGCCAGGTATGCCAGTTCGAGGCCAATGACTGCTGGGTGGGCTTGTGAGGTCAGAGAAGCCTCAGTGCCCTATAGGGCAGTGGCAGGCCCATAGCTGCTCACTGGGCTTCTGAGGTCACAGCAGCCTCCATGCCCTTTAGGGCAGTGGCAGGCCCCTGACTATTTACTGTGCTTCTGAGTTGACAGCAGCGTCAGCGCCTCATCAGGCAGTTGGAGGCCAATGGCTGCTGGCTGTGCTTGTGAGGTCACAGCAGCCTCAGTGCCTGACAGGCCCATGGGAGGCCAATGTCTGCTTGGTGTGCTTTTGAGGTCACAGCAGCCTCCGTGCCTCATAGGCCAGTGGCAGGCCCATAGCTGCTGGCTGTGCTTGTAACGTCACAGCAGTCCTATTTCCTGATAGGCTTGTGGCAGGCCTCTGTCTGCTGGCTGCCTTTTGAGGTCACATTTGTCTCTGTACCTTATAGGGCAGTGGGAGGCCTCTGGCTCCTTGCTGTGCTTGTGAGGTCCCATCAGCCTCCTTTTCCTGTAGGCCAGAGGGAGGCCAATGGCTGCTTGGTGTGCTGGTTAGGTCAAAGCAGCCTCAGTGCCTGTTTGGACAGTGGCAGGCCAATGGCTGCTGGCTGTGCTTGTGAGGTCACAGCAGCCTCCGTTCCCTATAGGCCAGTGGCAGGCCCATAGCTGCTGGCTGTGCTTGTGAGGTCACAGCAGTCCTAGTTCCTGACAGGGCCGTGGAAGGCCCCTGTGTGCTGGATGCCTTTTGAGGTCACATTTGTCTCTGTACCTTATAGGTCAGTGGGAGGCCCCTGGCTACTCGCTGTGCTTGTGAGGTCCCATCAGCCTCCTTTTCTTGTAGGCCAGTGGCAGACCAATTGCTGCTGGCTGTGCTTGTCAGGTCACAACACTCCTACAGCCTGATTGGCCAGCAGCAGGCCCCTGGCTGCTGGCTGTGCTTGTGAGGTCACAGCAGCCTCAGTGCCTCATAGCACAGTGGCAGGCCCATAGCTGCTGGCTGTGCTTGTGAGGTCACAGCAGCCTCAGTGCCCTATAGGGCAGTGGCAGGCCCTTGGCTGCTGCCTGGGCTCGTGAGGTCACAGCAGCCTCCGTTCCCTTTAGGCCAGTGGCAGGCCCCTGGCTACTGGCTGTGCTTGTCAGGTCACAGCAGTCCTATTGCCTGATAGGCAAGTGGCAGACCCACAGCTGCTGGCTTTGCTTGTGAGGTCACAGCAGCCTCAGTGTCTCATAGGGCAGTGGCAGGCCCCTGGCTGCTGGCTGTGCTTGTGAGGTCACAGCAGCCTCAGTGCTTCACAGGCCAGTGGCAGGCCCACAGCTGCTGGCTGTGCTTGTCAGGTCACAGCAGTCCTATTGCCTGATAGGCAAGTGGCAGACCCACAGCTGCTGGCTTTGCTTGTGAGGTCACAGCAGCCTCAGTGTCTCATAGGGCAGTGGCAGGCCCCTGTCTGCTGTCTGTGCTCGTGAGGTCACAGCAGCCTCAGTGCTTCACAGGCCAGTGGCAGGCCCCTGTCTGCTGCCTGTGCTTGTGAGGTGACAGCAGCCTCCGTGCCCTTTATGGCAGTGGCAGGCCCGTGACAGTGTGCTGTGCTTGTGAGGTCAGAGCATTGTCAGCGCCTCATCAGGCAGTGGCAGGCCCCTGGCTGCTGGCTGTGTGTTGTGAGGTCACAGCAGCCTCCATGCCTCCTAGGCCAGTGACAGACCCACAGCTCAGTGCTCCTGAGGCCAGTGGCAGGCTCTTGGCTGCTGGCTGTGCTTGTGAGGTCACAGCACCCTCAGTGCCTCATAGGGCAGTGGCAGGCTCATGGCTGCTGGCTGTGCTTGTGAGGTCACAGCAGCCTCAGTGCCTCCCAGGCGACTGGCAAGCTCACAGCTGCTGGCTGGGCTTGTGAGGTCACAGCAGCCTCAGGGCCTCATAAGCCACTGGTAGGCTAATGGTTGCTAGGTGTGCTTGTGAGGTCACAGTAGCCTCAGTACCTCCTAGGGCAGTGTCAAGCCCCTGTCTGCTGGCTGTGCTTGTGAGGTCACAGCAGCCTCAGTGCCTCCTAGGCCAGTGGCAGGCTCATGGCTGCTGGCTGTGCTTGTGAGGTCACAGCAGCCTCAGGGCCTCATAGGTTAGGGGCAAGCGCCCCCTTCTGTTTGTGCTTGTCAGGTCACAGCAGCCTCCGTGCCTCCTAGGCCAGTGACAGACCCACAGCTGCTGGCTGTGCTTGTGACGTCACAGCAGTCCTATTGCCTGATAGGTCAGTGGCAGGCCAATGGCTGCTGGCTGTCCTGTTGACGTCACAGCAGTCTGAGTGACTGATAGGCCAGTGGCAGGCCTCTGGGTGCTGGCTGTTTTTGTGACGTCACAGCAGCCTCAGTGCCTCATAGGCCAGTGGTATGCCCTTGCTGCTGGCTGCTGGCTGTGCTTGTGAGGTCATAGCAGGTCTGTTGCCTGATAGGCCACTGGCACGCCTCTGTCTGCTAGCTGCATTTTGAGGTCACCTTTGTCATAGTGCCTCACTGGGCAGTGAGAGCTCCATGCCTGCTGGCTGCGTTATGAGGTCACGTTTGTCTTGGGGCCTTATAGGGCAGTTGGAGGCCCTTGGCTGCTTGGTGTGCTTGTGAGGTCACAGCAGCCTCAGTGCCTGATAGGCCCGTGGGAGGCCAATGGCTGCTTGGTGTGCTTTTGAGGTCACAGCAGCCTCCGTGCCTCCTAGGCCCGTGGAGGCCCGTAGCTGCTGGCTGTGCTTGTGAGGTCACAGCAGTCCTATTTCCTGATAGGCCCGTGGGAGGCCCCGTCTGCTGGCTGCCTTTTGAGGTCACATTTGTCTCTGTACCTTATAGGGCAATGGCAGGCCTCTGGCTCCTCGCTGTGCTTGTGAGGTCACAGCAGCCTCAGTGCCCTATAGGCCAGTGGCAGGCCCATAGCTGCTGGCTGTGCTTGTCAGGTCAGAGAAGCCTCAGTGCCTCATAGGCCAGTTGCAGGCCCATAGCTGCTGTCTGTGCTTGTGAGGTCACAGCAGCCTCAGTGCTTCACAGGCCAGTGGCAGGCCCATAGCTGCTGGCTGTGCTTGTGAGGTCACAGCAGTCCTACAGCCTGATAGGCCAGTGGCAGACCCACAGCTGCTGGCTTTGCTTGTGAGGTCACAGCAGCCTCAGTGTCTTATAGGGCAGTGGCAGGCCCCTGTCTGCTGGCTGTGCTTGTGAGGTCACAGCAGCCTCAGTGCTTCACAGGCCAGTGGCAGGCACGTGGCTGCTGGCTGTGCTTTTCAGGTTACAGAAGCTTCAGTGCCAGGTATGCCAGTTCGAGGCCAATGACTGCTGGGTGGGCTTGTGAGGTCAGAGAAGCCTCAGTGCCCTATAGGGCAGTGGCAGGCCCATAGCTGCTCACTGGGCTTCTGAGGTCACAGCAGCCTCCATGCCCTTTAGGGCAGTGGCAGGCCCCTGACTATTTACTGTGCTTCTGAGTTGACAGCAGCGTCAGCGCCTCATCAGGCAGTTGGAGGCCAATGGCTGCTGGCTGTGCTTGTGAGGTCACAGCAGCCTCAGTGCCTGACAGGCCCATGGGAGGCCAATGTCTGCTTGGTGTGCTTTTGAGGTCACAGCAGCCTCCGTGCCTCATAGGCCAGTGGCAGGCCCATAGCTGCTGGCTGTGCTTGTAACGTCACAGCAGTCCTATTTCCTGATAGGCTTGTGGCAGGCCTCTGTCTGCTGGCTGCCTTTTGAGGTCACATTTGTCTCTGTACCTTATAGGGCAGTGGGAGGCCTCTGGCTCCTTGCTGTGCTTGTGAGGTCCCATCAGCCTCCTTTTCCTGTAGGCCAGAGGGAGGCCAATGGCTGCTTGGTGTGCTGGTTAGGTCAAAGCAGCCTCAGTGCCTGTTTGGACAGTGGCAGGCCAATGGCTGCTGGCTGTGCTTGTGAGGTCACAGCAGCCTCCGTTCCCTATAGGCCAGTGGCAGGCCCATAGCTGCTGGCTGTGCTTATGAGGTCACAGCAGTCCTAGTTCCTGACAGGGCCGTGGAAGGCCCCTGTGTGCTGGATGCCTTTTGAGGTCACATTTGTCTCTGTACCTTATAGGTCAGTGGGAGGCCCCTGGCTACTCGCTGTGCTTGTGAGGTCCCATCAGCCTCCTTTTCTTGTAGGCCAGTGGCAGACCAATTGCTGCTGGCTGTGCTTGTCAGGTCACAACACTCCTACAGCCTGATTGGCCAGCAGCAGGCCCCTGGCTGCTGGCTGTGCTTGTGAGGTCACAGCAGCCTCAGTGCCTCATAGCACAGTGGCAGGCCCATAGCTGCTGGCTGTGCTTGTGAGGTCACAGCAGCCTCAGTGCCCTATAGGGCAGTGGCAGGCCCTTGGCTGCTGCCTGGGCTCGTGAGGTCACAGCAGCCTCCGTTCCCTTTAGGCCAGTGGCAGGCCCCTGGCTACTGGCTGTGCTTGTCAGGTCACAGCAGTCCTATTGCCTGATAGGCAAGTGGCAGACCCACAGCTGCTGGCTTTGCTTGTGAGGTCACAGCAGCCTCAGTGTCTCATAGGGCAGTGGCAGGCCCCTGTCTGCTGGCTGTGCTTGTGAGGTCACAGCAGCCTCAGTGCTTCACAGGCCAGTGGCAGGCCCACAGCTGCTGGCTGTGCTTGTCAGGTCACAGCAGTCCTATTGCCTGATAGGCAAGTGGCAGACCCACAGCTGCTGGCTTTGCTTGTGAGGTCACAGCAGCCTCAGTGTCTCATAGGGCAGTGGCAGGCCCCTGTCTGCTGTCTGTGCTCGTGAGGTCACAGCAGCCTCAGTGCTTCACAGGCCAGTGGCAGGCCCCTGTCTGCTGCCTGTGCTTGTGAGGTGACAGCAGCCTCTGTGCCCTTTATGGCAGTGGCAGGCCCGTGACAGTGTGCTGTGCTTGTGAGGTCAGAGCATTGTCAGCGCCTCATCAGGCAGTGGCAGGCCCCTGGCTGCTGGCTGTGTGTTGTGAGGTCACAGCAGCCTCCATGCCTCCTAGGCCAGTGACAGACCCACAGCTCAGTGCTCCTGAGGCCAGTGGCAGGCTCTTGGCTGCTGGCTGTGCTTGTGAGGTCACAGCACCCTCAGTGCCTCATAGGGCAGTGGCAGGCTCATGGCTGCTGGCTGTGCTTGTGAGGTCACAGCAGCCTCAGTGCCTCCCAGGCGACTGGCAAGCTCACAGCTGCTGGCTGGGCTTGTGAGGTCACAGCAGCCTCAGGGCCTCATAAGCCACTGGTAGGCTAATGGTTGCTAGGTGTGCTTGTGAGGTCACAGTAGCCTCAGTACCTCCTAGGGCAGTGTCAAGCCCCTGTCTGCTGGCTGTGCTTGTGAGGTCACAGCAGCCTCAGTGCCTCCTAGGCCAGTGGCAGGCTCATGGCTGCTGGCTGTGCTTGTGAGGTCACAGCAGCCTCAGGGCCTCATAGGTTAGGGGCAAGCGCCCCCTTCTATTTGTGCTTGTCAGGTCACAGCAGCCTCCGTGCCTCCTAGGCCAGTGACAGACCCACAGCTGCTGGCTGTGCTTGTGACGTCACAGCAGTCCTATTGCCTGATAGGTCAGTGGCAGGCCAATGGCTGCTGGCTGTCCTGTTGACGTCACAGCAGTCTGAGTGACTGATAGGCCAGTGGCAGGCCTCTGGGTGCTGGCTGTTTTTGTGACGTCACAGCAGCCTCAGTGCCTCATAGGCCAGTGGTATGCCCTTGCTGCTGGCTGCTGGCTGTGCTTGTGAGGTCATAGCAGGTCTGTTGCCTGATAGGCCACTGGCACGCCTCTGTCTGCTAGCTGCATTTTGAGGTCACCTTTGTCATAGTGCCTCACTGGGCAGTGAGAGCTCCATGCCTGCTGGCTGCGTTATGAGGTCACGTTTGTCTTGGGGCCTTATAGGGCAGTTGGAGGCCCTTGGCTGCTTGGTGTGCTTGTGAGGTCACAGCAGCCTCAGTGCCTGATAGGCCCGTGGGAGGCCAATGGCTGCTTGGTGTGCTTTTGAGGTCACAGCAGCCTCCGTGCCTCCTAGGCCCGTGGAGGCCCGTAGCTGCTGGCTGTGCTTGTGAGGTCACAGCAGTCCTATTTCCTGATAGGCCCGTGGGAGGCCCCGTCTGCTGGCTGCCTTTTGAGGTCACATTTGTCTCTGTACCTTATAGGGCAATGGCAGGCCTCTGGCTCCTCGCTGTGCTTGTGAGGTCACAGCAGCCTCAGTGCCCTATAGGCCAGTGGCAGGCCCATAGCTGCTGGCTGTGCTTGTCAGGTCAGAGAAGCCTCAGTGCCTCATAGGCCAGTTGCAGGCCCATAGCTGCTGTCTGTGCTTGTGAGGTCACAGCAGCCTCAGTGCTTCACAGGCCAGTGGCAGGCCCATAGCTGCTGGCTGTGCTTGTGAGGTCACAGCAGTCCTACAGCCTGATAGGCCAGTGGCAGACCCACAGCTGCTGGCTTTGCTTGTGAGGTCACAGCAGCCTCAGTGTCTTATAGGGCAGTGGCAGGCCCCTGTCTGCTGGCTGTGCTTGTGAGGTCACAGCAGCCTCAGTGCTTCACAGGCCAGTGGCAGGCACGTGGCTGCTGGCTGTGCTTTTCAGGTTACAGAAGCTTCAGTGCCAGGTATGCCAGTTCGAGGCCAATGACTGCTGGGTGGGCTTGTGAGGTCAGAGAAGCCTCCGTGCCCTATAGGGCAGTGGCAGGCCCATAGCTGCTCACTGGGCTTCTGAGGTCACAGCAGCCTCCATGCCCTTTAGGGCAGTGGCAGGCCCCTGACTATTTACTGTGCTTCTGAGTTGACAGCAGCGTCAGCGCCTCATCAGGCAGTTGGAGGCCAATGGCTGCTGGCTGTGCTTGTGAGGTCACAGCAGCCTCAGTGCCTGACAGGCCCATGGGAGGCCAATGTCTGCTTGGTGTGCTTTTGAGGTCACAGCAGCCTCCGTGCCTCATAGGCCAGTGGCAGGCCCATAGCTGCTGGCTGTGCTTGTAACGTCACAGCAGTCCTATTTCCTGATAGGCTTGTGGCAGGCCTCTGTCTGCTGGCTGCCTTTTGAGGTCACATTTGTCTCTGTACCTTATAGGGCAGTGGGAGGCCTCTGGCTCCTTGCTGTGCTTGTGAGGTCCCATCAGCCTCCTTTTCCTGTAGGCCAGAGGGAGGCCAATGGCTGCTTGGTGTGCTGGTTAGGTCAAAGCAGCCTCAGTGCCTGTTTGGACAGTGGCAGGCCAATGGCTGCTGGCTGTGCTTGTGAGGTCACAGCAGCCTCCGTTCCCTATAGGCCAGTGGCAGGCCCATAGCTGCTGGCCGTGCTTGTGAGGTCACAGCAGCCTCAGGGCCTCATAAGCCACTGGTAGGCTAATGGTTGCTAGGTGTGCTTGTGAGGTCACAGTAGCCTCAGTACCTCCTAGGGCAGTGTCAAGCCCCTGTCTGCTGGCTGTGCTTGTGAGGTCACAGCAGCCTCAGTGCCTCCTAGGCCAGTGGCAGGCTCATGGCTGCTGACTGTGCTTGTGAGGTCACAGCAGCCTCAGGGCCTCATAGGTTAGGGGCAAGCGCCCCCTTCTGTTTGTGCTTGTCAGGTCACAGCAGCCTCCGTGCCTCCTAGGCCAGTGACAGACCCACAGCTGCTGGCTGTGCTTGTGACGTCACAGCAGTCCTATTGCCTGATAGGTCAGTGGCAGGCCAATGGCTGCTGGCTGTCCTGTTGACGTCACAGCAGTCTGAGTGACTGATAGGCCAGTGGCAGGCCTCTGGGTGCTGGCTGTTTTTGTGACGTCACAGCAGCCTCAGTGCCTCATAGGCCAGTGGTATGCCCTTGCTGCTGGCTGCTGGCTGTGCTTGTGAGGTCATAGCAGGTCTGTTGCCTGATAGGCCACTGGCACGCCTCTGTCTGCTAGCTGCATTTTGAGGTCACCTTTGTCATAGTGCCTCACTGGGCAGTGAGAGCTCCATGCCTGCTGGCTGCGTTATGAGGTCACGTTTGTCTTGGGGCCTTATAGGGCAGTTGGAGGCCCTTGGCTGCTTGGTGTGCTTGTGAGGTCACAGCAGCCTCAGTGCCTGATAGGCCCGTGGGAGGCCAATGGCTGCTTGGTGTGCTTTTGAGGTCACAGCAGCCTCCGTGCCTCCTAGGCCCGTGGAGGCCCGTAGCTGCTGGCTGTGCTTGTGAGGTCACAGCAGTCCTATTTCCTGATAGGCCCGTGGGAGGCCCCGTCTGCTGGCTGCCTTTTGAGGTCACATTTGTCTCTGTACCTTATAGGGCAATGGCAGGCCTCTGGCTCCTCGCTGTGCTTGTGAGGTCACAGCAGCCTCAGTGCCCTATAGGCCAGTGGCAGGCCCATAGCTGCTGGCTGTGCTTGTCAGGTCAGAGAAGCCTCAGTGCCTCATAGGCCAGTTGCAGGCCCATAGCTGCTGTCTGTGCTTGTGAGGTCACAGCAGCCTCAGTGCTTCACAGGCCAGTGGCAGGCCCATAGCTGCTGGCTGTGCTTGTGAGGTCACAGCAGTCCTACAGCCTGATAGGCCAGTGGCAGACCCACAGCTGCTGGCTTTGCTTGTGAGGTCACAGCAGCCTCAGTGTCTTATAGGGCAGTGGCAGGCCCCTGTCTGCTGGCTGTGCTTGTGAGGTCACAGCAGCCTCAGTGCTTCACAGGCCAGTGGCAGGCACGTGGCTGCTGGCTGTGCTTTTCAGGTTACAGAAGCTTCAGTGCCAGGTATGCCAGTTCGAGGCCAATGACTGCTGGGTGGGCTTGTGAGGTCAGAGAAGCCTCAGTGCCCTATAGGGCAGTGGCAGGCCCATAGCTGCTCACTGGGCTTCTGAGGTCACAGCAGCCTCCATGCCCTTTAGGGCAGTGGCAGGCCCCTGACTATTTACTGTGCTTCTGAGTTGACAGCAGCGTCAGCGCCTCATCAGGCAGTTGGAGGCCAATGGCTGCTGGCTGTGCTTGTGAGGTCACAGCAGCCTCAGTGCCTGACAGGCCCATGGGAGGCCAATGTCTGCTTGGTGTGCTTTTGAGGTCACAGCAGCCTCCGTGCCTCATAGGCCAGTGGCAGGCCCATAGCTGCTGGCTGTGCTTGTAACGTCACAGCAGTCCTATTTCCTGATAGGCTTGTGGCAGGCCTCTGTCTGCTGGCTGCCTTTTGAGGTCACATTTGTCTCTGTACCTTATAGGGCAGTGGGAGGCCTCTGGCTCCTTGCTGTGCTTGTGAGGTCCCATCAGCCTCCTTTTCCTGTAGGCCAGAGGGAGGCCAATGGCTGCTTGGTGTGCTGGTTAGGTCAAAGCAGCCTCAGTGCCTGTTTGGACAGTGGCAGGCCAATGGCTGCTGGCTGTGCTTGTGAGGTCACAGCAGCCTCCGTTCCCTATAGGCCAGTGGCAGGCCCATAGCTGCTGGCCGTGCTTGTGAGGTCACAGCAGTCCTAGTTCCTGACAGGGCCGTGGAAGGCCCCTGTGTGCTGGATGCCTTTTGAGGTCACATTTGTCTCTGTACCTTATAGGTCAGTGGGAGGCCCCTGGCTACTCGCTGTGCTTGTGAGGTCCCATCAGCCTCCTTTTCTTGTAGGCCAGTGGCAGACCAATTGCTGCTGGCTGTGCTTGTCAGGTCACAACACTCCTACAGCCTGATTGGCCAGCAGCAGGCCCCTGGCTGCTGGCTGTGCTTGTGAGGTCACAGCAGCCTCAGTGCCTCATAGCACAGTGGCAGGCCCATAGCTGCTGGCTGTGCTTGTGAGGTCACAGCAGCCTCAGTGCCCTATAGGGCAGTGGCAGGCCCTTGGCTGCTGCCTGGGCTCGTGAGGTCACAGCAGCCTCCGTTCCCTTTAGGCCAGTGGCAGGCCCCTGGCTACTGGCTGTGCTTGTCAGGTCACAGCAGTCCTATTGCCTGATAGGCAAGTGGCAGACCCACAGCTGCTGGCTTTGCTTGTGAGGTCACAGCAGCCTCAGTGTCTCATAGGGCAGTGGCAGGCCCCTGGCTGCTGGCTGTGCTTGTGAGGTCACAGCAGCCTCAGTGCTTCACAGGCCAGTGGCAGGCCCACAGCTGCTGGCTGTGCTTGTCAGGTCACAGCAGTCCTATTGCCTGATAGGCAAGTGGCAGACCCACAGCTGCTGGCTTTGCTTGTGAGGTCACAGCAGCCTCAGTGTCTCATAGGGCAGTGGCAGGCCCCTGTCTGCTGTCTGTGCTCGTGAGGTCACAGCAGCCTCAGTGCTTCACAGGCCAGTGGCAGGCCCCTGTCTGCTGCCTGTGCTTGTGAGGTGACAGCAGCCTCCGTGCCCTTTATGGCAGTGGCAGGCCCGTGACAGTGTGCTGTGCTTGTGAGGTCAGAGCATTGTCAGCGCCTCATCAGGCAGTGGCAGGCCCCTGGCTGCTGGCTGTGTGTTGTGAGGTCACAGCAGCCTCCATGCCTCCTAGGCCAGTGACAGACCCACAGCTCAGTGCTCCTGAGGCCAGTGGCAGGCTCTTGGCTGCTGGCTGTGCTTGTGAGGTCACAGCACCCTCAGTGCCTCATAGGGCAGTGGCAGGCTCATGGCTGCTGGCTGTGCTTGTGAGGTCACAGCAGCCTCAGTGCCTCCCAGGCGACTGGCAAGCTCACAGCTGCTGGCTGGGCTTGTGAGGTCACAGCAGCCTCAGGGCCTCATAAGCCACTGGTAGGCTAATGGTTGCTAGGTGTGCTTGTGAGGTCACAGTAGCCTCAGTACCTCCTAGGGCAGTGTCAAGCCCCTGTCTGCTGGCTGTGCTTGTGAGGTCACAGCAGCCTCAGTGCCTCCTAGGCCAGTGGCAGGCTCATGGCTGCTGGCTGTGCTTGTGAGGTCACAGCAGCCTCAGGGCCTCATAGGTTAGGGGCAAGCGCCCCCTTCTGTTTGTGCTTGTCAGGTCACAGCAGCCTCCGTGCCTCCTAGGCCAGTGACAGACCCACAGCTGCTGGCTGTGCTTGTGACGTCACAGCAGTCCTATTGCCTGATAGGTCAGTGGCAGGCCAATGGCTGCTGGCTGTCCTGTTGACGTCACAGCAGTCTGAGTGACTGATAGGCCAGTGGCAGGCCTCTGGGTGCTGGCTGTTTTTGTGACGTCACAGCAGCCTCAGTGCCTCATAGGCCAGTGGTATGCCCTTGCTGCTGGCTGCTGGCTGTGCTTGTGAGGTCATAGCAGGTGTGTTGCCTGATAGGCCACTGGCACGCCTCTGTCTGCTAGCTGCATTTTGAGGTCACCTTTGTCATAGTGCCTCACTGGGCAGTGAGAGCTCCATGCCTGCTGGCTGCGTTATGAGGTCACGTTTGTCTTGGGGCCTTATAGGGCAGTTGGAGGCCCTTGGCTGCTTGGTGTGCTTGTGAGGTCACAGCAGCCTCAGTGCCTGATAGGCCCGTGGGAGGCCAATGGCTGCTTGGTGTGCTTTTGAGGTCACAGCAGCCTCCGTGCCTCCTAGGCCCGTGGAGGCCCGTAGCTGCTGGCTGTGCTTGTGAGGTCACAGCAGTCCTATTTCCTGATAGGCCCGTGGGAGGCCCCGTCTGCTGGCTGCCTTTTGAGGTCACATTTGTCTCTGTACCTTATAGGGCAATGGCAGGCCTCTGGCTCCTCGCTGTGCTTGTGAGGTCACAGCAGCCTCAGTGCCCTATAGGCCAGTGGCAGGCCCATAGCTGCTGGCTGTGCTTGTCAGGTCAGAGAAGCCTCAGTGCCTCATAGGCCAGTTGCAGGCCCATAGCTGCTGTCTGTGCTTGTGAGGTCACAGCAGCCTCAGTGCTTCACAGGCCAGTGGCAGGCCCATAGCTGCTGGCTGTGCTTGTGAGGTCACAGCAGTCCTACAGCCTGATAGGCCAGTGGCAGACCCACAGCTGCTGGCTTTGCTTGTGAGGTCACAGCAGCCTCAGTGTCTTATAGGGCAGTGGCAGGCCCCTGTCTGCTGGCTGTGCTTGTGAGGTCACAGCAGCCTCAGTGCTTCACAGGCCAGTGGCAGGCACGTGGCTGCTGGCTGTGCTTTTCAGGTTACAGAAGCTTCAGTGCCAGGTATGCCAGTTCGAGGCCAATGACTGCTGGGTGGGCTTGTGAGGTCAGAGAAGCCTCAGTGCCCTATAGGGCAGTGGCAGGCCCATAGCTGCTCACTGGGCTTCTGAGGTCACAGCAGCCTCCATGCCCTTTAGGGCAGTGGCAGGCCCCTGACTATTTACTGTGCTTCTGAGTTGACAGCAGCGTCAGCGCCTCATCAGGCAGTTGGAGGCCAATGGCTGCTGGCTGTGCTTGTGAGGTCACAGCAGCCTCAGTGCCTGACAGGCCCATGGGAGGCCAATGTCTGCTTGGTGTGCTTTTGAGGTCACAGCAGCCTCCGTGCCTCATAGGCCAGTGGCAGGCCCATAGCTGCTGGCTGTGCTTGTAACGTCACAGCAGTCCTATTTCCTGATAGGCTTGTGGCAGGCCTCTGTCTGCTGGCTGCCTTTTGAGGTCACATTTGTCTCTGTACCTTATAGGGCAGTGGGAGGCCTCTGGCTCCTTGCTGTGCTTGTGAGGTCCCATCAGCCTCCTTTTCCTGTAGGCCAGAGGGAGGCCAATGGCTGCTTGGTGTGCTGGTTAGGTCAAAGCAGCCTCAGTGCCTGTTTGGACAGTGGCAGGCCAATGGCTGCTGGCTGTGCTTGTGAGGTCACAGCAGCCTCCGTTCCCTATAGGCCAGTGGCAGGCCCATAGCTGCTGGCCGTGCTTGTGAGGTCACAGCAGTCCTAGTTCCTGACAGGGCCGTGGAAGGCCCCTGTGTGCTGGATGCCTTTTGAGGTCACATTTGTCTCTGTACCTTATAGGTCAGTGGGAGGCCCCTGGCTACTCGCTGTGCTTGTGAGGTCCCATCAGCCTCCTTTTCTTGTAGGCCAGTGGCAGACCAATTGCTGCTGGCTGTGCTTGTCAGGTCACAACACTCCTACAGCCTGATTGGCCAGCAGCAGGCCCCTGGCTGCTGGCTGTGCTTGTGAGGTCACAGCAGCCTCAGTGCCTCCGAGGCCAGTGGCAGGCTCATGGTTGCTGGCTGTGCTGGTGAGGTCACAGCAGCCTCAGTGCCTCCTAGGCCAGTGGCAGGCTCCTGGCTGCTGGCTGTGTTTGTGAGGTCACAGCAGCCTCCGTGTCTCATAGGGCAGTGTCAGGCTCATGGTTGCTGGCGGTGCTTGTGAGGTCACAGCAACCTCAGTGCCTTATAAGCCAGTGGCAGGCCCCTGACTGCTGGCTGTGCTTGTGAGGTCACAGCAGCCTCAGTGCCCCTGAGGCCAGTTGTAGGCTCCTAGCTGCTGGCTGTGCTGGTGAGGTCACAGCAGCCTCAGTGCCTCCTAGGCCAGTGTCAGGCTCATGACTGCTTTCTGTGCTTGTGAGGTCACAGCAGCCTCCGTGCCTCAAAGGCCAGTGGCAGGCTCATGGCTGCTTTCTGTGCTTGTCAGGTCACAGCAGCCTCAGTGCTTCTCAGGGCAGTGGCAGGCTCCTGGCTGCTGGCTGTGCTTGTCAGGTGACAGCAGCCTGAGTGCCTCCTAGGCCAGTGGCATGCTCCTGGCTGCTCCTGTGCTTGTGAGGTCACAGCAGCCTCCATGCCTCCTTGGCCACTGGCTAGCTCATGGCTGCTGGCGGTGCTTGTGAGGTCACAGCAACCCCAGTGCCTCCTAAGCCAGTGGCAGGCCCCTGACTGCTGGCTGTGCTTGTGAGGTCACAGCAGCCTCAGTGCCTCCTAGGCCAGTGGCAGGCTCATGGCTGCTGGCTGTGCTTGTGAGGTCACAGTAGCCGCAGTGCCTGCTAGGCCAGTGGCAGGCTCATGGATGTTGGATGTGCTTGTGAGGTCACAGCAGCCTCAGTGCCTCCTAGGCCAGTGGCAGGCTCCTGGCTGCTGGCTGTGCTTGTGAGGTCACAGCAGCCTCAGTGCCTCATAAGTTAGTCTACAGCGCCTCCTGCTGGCTGTGCTTGTGAGGTCACAGCAGCCTCCGTGCCTCCTATGGCAGTGGCAGGCTCCTGGCTGCTGGTTGTGCTGGTGATGTCACAGCAGCCTCAGTGCCTCATAAGTTAGTCTACAGCGCCTCCTGCTGGCTGTGCTTGTGAGGTCACAGCAGCCTCAGTGCCTCTGAGGCCAGTGGCAGGCTCATGGCTGCTGGCTGAGGTTGGGAGGTCACAGCAGTCTGAGTGCCTCCTAGGCCAGTAGCAGGCCCATAGCTGCTGGCTGTGCTTGTGAGGTCACAGCAGCCTCAGTGCCCTATAGGGCAGTGGCAGGCCCTTGGCTGCTGCCTGGGCTCGTGAGGTCACAGCAGCCTCAGTGCCTGCTAGGCCAGTGGCAGGCTCCTGGCTGCTGGCTGTGCTTGTGACGTCACAGCAGCCTGAGTGCCTCCTAGGCCAGTGGCAGGCTCATGGCTGCTGGCTGTGACTGTGAGGTCACAGCAGCCTCACTGCCTCCTAGGCCAGTATCAGGCTCCTGGCTACTGGCTGTGCTTGTGAGGTCACAGCAGCCTCAGTGCCTCCTAGGCCAGTAGCAGGCTCATGGCTGCTGGCTGTGCTTGGGAGGTCACAGCAGCCTCATTGCCTCCGAGGCCAGCGGCAGGCTCATGGCTGCTGGCTGTGCTTGTGAGGTCACAGCAGCCTCAGTGCCTCCTAGGCCAGTGGCAGGCTCATGGCTGCTGGCTGTGCTTGTGAGGTCACAGCAGCCTCAGTGCCTCCTAGGCCGGTAGCAGGCTCATGGCTGCTGGCTGTGCTTGTGAGGTCACAGCAGCCTCAGGGCCTGCTAGGCCAGTGGCAGGCTCCTGGCTGTTGGATGTGCTTGTGAGGTCACAGCAGCCTCATTGCCTCCTAGGCCAGTGGCAGGCCCTTCACTGCTGGCTGTGCTTGTGAGCTCACAGCAGTGTCAGCGCCTCATCAGGCAGTGGAAGGCCCCTGGCTGCTGGCTGTGCTTGTGAGCTCACAGAAGTCCTATTGCCTGATAGGTCTGTGGCAGGCCAATGGCTGCTGGCTGTGCTTGTGAGGTCACAGCAGTCTGAGTGACTGTTAGGCCAGTGGCAGGCCTCTGGCTGCTGGCTGATTTTGTGAGGTCACAGCAGCCTCAGTGCCTCATATGCCAGTGCGATGCCCTGGCTGCTGGCTGCTGGCTGTGCTTGTGAGGTCACAGCAGTCCTGTTGCCTGATAGGCCAGTGGCAGGCCCATGGCTGCTGGCTGCGTTTTGAGGTCACCTTTGTCTTAGTGCCTCATTGGCCAGTGGGATGCCCATGCCTGCTGGCCGTGCTTGTCAGGTCACAGCAGTCCTGTTGCCTGATAGGCCAGTTCAAGGCCAATGACTGCTGTGAGGTCAGAGAAGCCTCAGTGCCCTATAGGCCAGTGGGAGGCCCATAGCTGCTGGCTGTGCTTGTAAGGTCACAGCAGCCTCAGTGCCCTATAGGGCAGTTTCAGGCCCATACATGCTGGCTGTGCTTGTGAGGTCACAGCAGCCTCAGTGCTTCACAGGCCAATGGCAGGCCCCTGGCTGCTGGCTGTGCTTGTGAGGTCACAGCAGCCTCCGTGCCCTTTATGGCAGTGGCAGGCCCGTGACAGTGTGCTGTGCTTGTGAATAATTTGTAGTACAGAGGATCTGACAATGAAGGATAATCCTCTTTTTGCGAATCTGAAGGGCTATAAAGCCCTGCTCTCTCTTGGCATGGCTCGGGCAACAGTTTGTGGTGTTTTAGGGGCGGCACTAATTGCTGCCCGGTGGGGGAGGCAAGGTGATAAAAAGACCATTGAGTCCTTGGGAGAACACATAAGAAACTCCCAGAGTCGAGCCAAAGAGACAATCGAGTTCTTGCAAGACTCCCGGAGTCGAGCCAAAGAGACAGCTGAGTCTTTGCAAGAACAGGTAAGAAACTTGCAAAGTCAACTCACTGCGGAGCGCAACCTTACTCAGCGGCTTCACATAATCTTATCAGACTCACTAGACCGAGAGAGAATCCTGCGGTCTGAATTGGAAGAAAACAGGCGGGGGGTTAATGATAGTGAACCGGGATTCTCGAATTTGGCCGAACTAGACGGAAAACAGGCATCTGATCTAAAATCCATATATCCAATTAAAGAATTAGAAGACAGCAGGAACTCCTTTTATCCTGGAGATGGGAACGTAGTAATGAGACCCTTGATTAAAACGGAAACCACTGACAATGGTCAGGGGGGTATTCAACGACGTACCACGCGTATGATCCCCTATTCCCCTCAGGACTTCGGAAAAATACTCCCGGGGCTCCCGGGAAACTGAAACTGAGTATGTGTGGAGAGTCTCCCTCACCGGGGGGGATCGCATTCTGCTGAGCGAAGATGAAGCTAGAGGATATTGGGGACCCAGAGTCTTTCTAACCACAAATGATAACAGGGAACCATGGTCCTTGACCCAGAGGGTAGCCTACTGGGCAGGAGGATTAGACCCAATGGAAAGAGGAGACCCTTTTTCTATTAAAACACCCACAGCGGGCCACATTCTGGAAAGCGTGCAGAAAACTGCTTGCCTCCAATTGATGCATGACCGTTTGCTGCTTCCGCAGCAGCCCTCCCCCATGCAGTGTGTGGCAGACCCCGAGAGGTTACATCCTCTGATCAGGGGACTTCCTGATGCTGTTCAGCTGCAAGACCGATTACGAACTCCCCGACCGAGACGAAGGGGAGGCCCCCCCGACATGACTTGGGGGGAGGTGGCACAGGAGCTAATTAATTACGGAAGGTGTATGGGATTCACTGGCCAGGGGGAAACAAAGCATAAAGCAGAAATAAGAAGAGTTGAGGAAAGTGGGAGGCAATATAAATCCCTGCAACACCCACATCCTGGGAAACCGGTACGGGTGTTGGATAGCAGGAGACAATTATTATGGGCAGAAGGCATTTCAAAGGGAATTCCCAGAGAAGTCATGGATAGGTTACCAACTCCCAACCTGGAAGGTTTGGTAAGAAGTTGGGACAGGATAAGGGGAACCCCATCTTCCTCAAACCCCAAAGTTCCTCCTCCCTTATCCCAAGACCCCGTCTGCACCCCAGGACTCTTAAAACGAACCCTGAGACCGCACAATCCCGGATGGGCGTGACGAATATCTGATGCAGTAACTAAAGTCAGTGGACGATGGGGAGTAAATGGCTGCCCCAGACTCGCTGCTTTTTGCCCTAATCCTCCATCCCTCTTACCTGGGACTGGGGAGAATAAGAAACCGAGGAATCCCTTGTATTACCCGGGACAACCGGTTCTAGTGGACTTACCCACTGTGGGACAAATACCTCTAGTACTAAAAGCTTCAAAAAATCTGTATGCATGGGTAGCTACTGATGCCCATGGGAAAGATCATAGAATCCATGCCAGGTGGATCCTCCCTTCCTTTTAGGTCAACAATGTAAAAGGAAGAGGACACTGGGGAAGAAGACTTGTCTTATGTTGAGCTTGAGTGTCCTCAACGATACTACCTGTGGTAGTTATAACAGTTATTTTTATCATTTTTTGTAATTGTGTGCTGCGATCATAATTAGCTTTATTGTTGAAAACACAACAGCCAAGAATGGCATTCTTAACCTGTGTTGGAAAGATACTTCTTGTCTTAATGTGCTTATATGTGCTATGGCAAACCTACCACCAGAATACACTTCTGGGGCTTGGTATTGTACCGGCCGAATAGGTGATGGGGCAACCACCTTCTTCAGCCCTCTGGGCAACAGAGGTGCAACTTACTTTCAATTCCCACCAGGGATAAACGGGCCATTTGCTCAGGGCATTGGAGCTAAGAAGGGGCATTACTGGATATGCAGGCACACAGCATATACATTTTTACCCACGGGGTGGTTGGGAATTTGTTATATAGGGATTATCAGACCTTTGTTTTTCCTTTTGCCAGAAACAAGTGGACCTCGGTTAGGCATAAAGGTATATGATAACCTTGGAGACAGAAGTGTTGCCTGTAAGACGCGATCCATTAAGGGAAATTTGGGCGGGACGCAAAAATGGGGAAATAATCAGACTACAAGCGGCTCTAGAAATTATTACCAACAAAACCGCTGACACGATAGATCTTCTAACTTGGCAATCCCAACAGATGCGCACGGCAATCCTTCAGCACCACATGGTTTTTAGATTACCTGTTAGCTGAAGAGGGAGAAGTGTGTGGGAAATTAAATATTCCTAACTGTTGTTTGGAAATAGATGATGTAGGCGAAGTAGTTCTCCAGTTAACCAAAGATATCAGAAAAATAGCCCACGTCCTCGTCCAAACCTGGAATGGCTGGAGTGGCGATTTGTAGTCCTGGTTACTGGGGGCACCGTGGGTGAAACAGTTAATATTGTATTTGTTAGGTGCAGTTGCCGCCTTAATGTTCTTGTATAATTCCTTGCTTTGTTCAATTAATCGGACATGTTGTGTCAAATATGCAATTTGTTCCTACCACCTTGCCGGACGGCATAAAGAAAATCCGTGCCATCCATTGGCCGTGGCCAACCACAGTACCCATCATTTCCCAGTTTCTCCTGAAGGAGGAAATTGCATATTGACATCCACAGCGCATTTGCCAGCTGTTTTATGCCTATTGTAACAATCCTACCTCATTAACTCAGTTTTGATGTCTGTTTTGTAAAGTTAAATGTTGTTGAAGTTGTTAAAGAATAAGCTTGCATTGAGCAAGACCTCTGTTTAATCACTGTTAAGCACTTTATTTTTTACCCAAACCCATGTTGTTCCCACGACTTCCTCCCCGTCCCTAATTCTCTCTCCTTTCCTTCCTTGCTTGCTTGCTTTCTTTCTCTCTCTCTCTCTCCTGCTGCCAAGCTGCAATGTTGAGACACGGGGTGGTGTAGAGGACCGGTACTAAATGCGGTTTTGTCTTGACATTGCTGCTGCTGCTGCAAAGCTGCCGCTGCCAAGGTGTGTCGGGCAATGCCGCGCTGGCGCCCCCGGGAGCCGTCTGCGAAGTAAACAACCTCGTGCACCTGCACAGGGTAAAAAGGGTGCGAAAAGGGCAGAAGGTCGTCTCTAGGGCACGAACCGCACGTACTCATTTGCCATCTGCGCATGAGCAGGAGACCCCCAGATACCCCAGCCCATTTCTGGAAGGTTCCGAGAGGGCGGACTGCGCATGACGGTTAATCTGCATGGGAAGCGAGGAAGCACCTCCCAGAGGCCGGGCAAGAACCTATAAAAACTGCAGACTGTGTGAATGGGGGGGCTTGCTTGCGACGACTGAAGAACTCGAGCAGAGTCAGCGGAACCAGACGGGAACTTCCCCTCTCTGCCCCCCCGCCCCGCCGCAAGGACTCCCAAAAGAAGAGGACCAACGGGACGCCGCTGGATCCACGGGTGGTGATATCTTTCTCTCTCTCTCTTCCCCTTTTCCTCTCTTTTTCCCTAAACGTGTGACGCGGGACATGTCTCGTTAGTTGATTCCATTTTGCCTTAATAAATCTTAAACTGGTTGGCTGGTGTCGTTTTCACCTTAATTGAGTGCAAGGGCATCACGAACTTGGTCGTTGGTCCTAAGGGGAGGGAGGTCGTCCTGAACGACTCCTTTCGGGCCGCGACACGTGTCTGATAGGTCACTGGCAGGCCCATAGCTGCTGGCTGTGCTTGTGAGGTCACAGCAGTCCTATAGCCTGATAGGCCAGTGGGATGGCTCCTGGCTGTTGGCTGTCCTTGTGAGGTCATAGCAGCATCAGTGCCTCATAGGCCAAAGGGAGTCCCCTGGCTGCTGGCTTTGCTTGTGAGGTCACAGCAGCCTCAGTGTCTCATAGGGCAGTGGCAGGCCCCTGGCTGCTGGTTGTGCTTGTGAGGCCATGTTTGTCTCCGTGCTTCACAGTTCAGTGGCAGGCCCACAGCTGCTGCCTGTGCTTGTGAAGGCACAGGAGTCCTAGTTCCTCATACACCAGGGGCAGGCCCATGGCTGCTGGCTGTGCTTGTGAGGTCACAGCAGTATGAGTGCCTGATAGCCAGTGCGAGGTCCATAGCTGCTGGTTGTGCTTGTGAGGTCAGAGAAGCCTCAGTGCTGTATAGGCCAGTGGCAGGCCCATAGCTGCTGGCTGTGCTTGTGAGGTCACAGCAGTCCTATTTCCTGATAGGCCCGTGGGAGGCCCCGTCTGCTGGCTGCCTTTTGAGGTCACATTTGTCTCTGTACCTTATAGGGCAATGGCAGGCCTCTGGCTCCTCGCTGTGCTTGTGAGGTCACAGCAGCCTCAGTGCCCTATAGGCCAGTGGCAGGCCCATAGCTGCTGGCTGTGCTTGTCAGGTCAGAGAAGCCTCAGTGCCTCATAGGCCAGTTGCAGGCCCATAGCTGCTGTCTGTGCTTGTGAGGTCACAGCAGCCTCAGTGCTTCACAGGCCAGTGGCAGGCCCATAGCTGCTGGCTGTGCTTGTGAGGTCACAGCAGTCCTACAGCCTGATAGGCCAGTGGCAGACCCACAGCTGCTGGCTTTGCTTGTGAGGTCACAGTAGCCTCAGTGTCTTATAGGGCAGTGGCAGGCCCCTGTCTGCTGGCTGTGCTTGTGAGGTCACAGCAGCCTCAGTGCTTCACAGGCCAGTGGCAGGCACGTGGCTGCTGGCTGTGCTTTTCAGGTTACAGAAGCTTCAGTGCCAGGTATGCCAGTTCGAGGCCAATGACTGCTGGGTGGGCTTGTGAGGTCAGAGAAGCCTCAGTGCCATATAGGGCAGTGGCAGGCCCATAGCTGCTCACTGGGCTTCTGAGGTCACAGCAGCCTCCATGCCCTTTAGGGCAGTGGCAGGCCCCTGACTATTTACTGTGCTTCTGAGTTGACAGCAGCGTCAGCGCCTCATCAGGCAGTTGGAGGCCAATGGCTGCTGGCTGTGCTTGTGAGGTCACAGCAGCCTCAGTGCCTGACAGGCCCATGGGAGGCCAATGTCTGCTTGG
Organism: Dromaius novaehollandiae; assembly: GCF_036370855.1. Classification (NCBI taxonomy): domain Eukaryota; kingdom Metazoa; phylum Chordata; class Aves; order Casuariiformes; family Dromaiidae; genus Dromaius; species Dromaius novaehollandiae. Next base: position 355,039 of record NW_026991382.1, on the reverse strand, counting down.
TGTGCTTTTGAGGTCACAGCAGCCTCCGTGCCTCATAGGCCAGTGGCAGGCCCATAGCTGCTGGCTGTGCTTGTAACGTCACAGCAGTCCTATTTCCTGATAGGCTTGTGGCAGGCCTCTGTCTGCTGGCTGCCTTTTGAGGTCACATTTGTCTCTGTACCTTATAGGGCAGTGGGAGGCCTCTGGCTCCTTGCTGTGCTTGTGAGGTCCCATCAGCCTCCTTTTCCTGTAGGCCAGAGGGAGGCCAATGGCTGCTTGGTGTGCTGGTTAGGTCAAAGCAGCCTCAGTGCCTGTTTGGACAGTGGCAGGCCAATGGCTGCTGGCTGTGCTTGTGAGGTCACAGCAGCCTCCGTTCCCTATAGGCCAGTGGCAGGCCCATAGCTGCTGGCCGTGCTTGTGAGGTCACAGCAGTCCTAGTTCCTGACAGGGCCGTGGAAGGCCCCTGTGTGCTGGATGCCTTTTGAGGTCACATTTGTCTCTGTACCTTATAGGTCAGTGGGAGGCCCCTGGCTACTCGCTGTGCTTGTGAGGTCCCATCAGCCTCCTTTTCTTGTAGGCCAGTGGCAGACCAATTGCTGCTGGCTGTGCTTGTCAGGTCACAACACTCCTACAGCCTGATTGGCCAGCAGCAGGCCCCTGGCTGCTGGCTGTGCTTGTGAGGTCACAGCAGCCTCAGTGCCTCATAGCACAGTGGCAGGCCCATAGCTGCTGGCTGTGCTTGTGAGGTCACAGCAGCCTCAGTGCCCTATAGGGCAGTGGCAGGCCCTTGGCTGCTGCCTGGGCTCGTGAGGTCACAGCAGCCTCCGTTCCCTTTAGGCCAGTGGCAGGCCCCTGGCTACTGGCTGTGCTTGTCAGGTCACAGCAGTCCTATTGCCTGATAGGCAAGTGGCAGACCCACAGCTGCTGGCTTTGCTTGTGAGGTCACAGCAGCCTCAGTGTCTTATAGGGCAGTGGCAGGCCCCTGTCTGCTGGCTGTGCTTGTGAGGTCACAGCAGCCTCAGTGCTTCACAGGCCAGTGGCAGGCCCACAGCTGCTGGCTGTGCTTGTCAGGTCACAGCAGTCCTATTGCCTGATAGGCAAGTGGCAGACCCACAGCTGCTGGCTTTGCTTGTGAGGTCACAGCAGCCTCAGTGTCTCATAGGGCAGTGGCAGGCCCCTGTCTGCTGCCTGTGCTTGTGAGGTGACAGCAGCCTCCGTGCCCTTTATGGCAGTGGCAGGCCCGTGACAGTGTGCTGTGCTTGTGAGGTCAGAGCATTGTCAGCGCCTCATCAGGCAGTGGCAGGCCCCTGGCTGCTGGCTGTGTGTTGTGAGGTCACAGCAGCCTCCATGCCTCCTAGGCCAGTGACAGACCCACAGCTCAGTGCTCCTGAGGCCAGTGGCAGGCTCTTGGCTGCTGGCTGTGCTTGTGAGGTCACAGCACCCTCAGTGCCTCATAGGGCAGTGGCAGGCTCATGGCTGCTGGCTGTGCTTGTGAGGTCACAGCAGCCTCAGTGCCTCCCAGGCGACTGGCAAGCTCACAGCTGCTGGCTGGGCTTGTGAGGTCACAGCAGCCTCAGGGCCTCATAAGCCACTGGTAGGCTAATGGTTGCTAGGTGTGCTTGTGAGGTCACAGTAGCCTCAGTACCTCCTAGGGCAGTGTCAAGCCCCTGTCTGCTGGCTGTGCTTGTGAGGTCACAGCAGCCTCAGTGCCTCCTAGGCCAGTGGCAGGCTCATGGCTGCTGGCTGTGCTTGTGAGGTCACAGCAGCCTCAGGGCCTCATAGGTTAGGGGCAAGCGCCCCCTTCTGTTTGTGCTTGTCAGGTCACAGCAGCCTCCGTGCCTCCTAGGCCAGTGACAGACCCACAGCTGCTGGCTGTGCTTGTGACGTCACAGCAGTCCTATTGCCTGATAGGTCAGTGGCAGGCCAATGGCTGCTGGCTGTCCTGTTGACGTCACAGCAGTCTGAGTGACTGATAGGCCAGTGGCAGGCCTCTGGGTGCTGGCTGTTTTTGTGACGTCACAGCAGCCTCAGTGCCTCATAGGCCAGTGGTATGCCCTTGCTGCTGGCTGCTGGCTGTGCTTGTGAGGTCATAGCAGGTCTGTTGCCTGATAGGCCACTGGCACGCCTCTGTCTGCTAGCTGCATTTTGAGGTCACCTTTGTCATAGTGCCTCACTGGGCAGTGAGAGCTCCATGCCTGCTGGCTGCGTTATGAGGTCACGTTTGTCTTGGGGCCTTATAGGGCAGTTGGAGGCCCTTGGCTGCTTGGTGTGCTTGTGAGGTCACAGCAGCCTCAGTGCCTGATAGGCCCGTGGGAGGCCAATGGCTGCTTGGTGTGCTTTTGAGGTCACAGCAGCCTCCGTGCCTCCTAGGCCCGTGGAGGCCCGTAGCTGCTGGCTGTGCTTGTAAGGTCACAGCAGTCCTATTTCCTGATAGGCCTGTGGCAGGCCTCTGTCTGCTGGCTGCCTTTTGAGGTCATATTTGTCTCTGTATCTTATAGGGCAGTGGCAGGATCCTGGCTGCTGGCTGTGCTTGTGAGGTCACAGCAGCCTCAGTGCCTCCGAGGCCAGTGGCAGGCTCATGGTTGCTGGCTGTGCTGGTGAGGTCACAGCAGCCTCAGTGCCTCCTAGGCCAGTGGCAGGCTCCTGGCTGCTGGCTGTGTTTGTGAGGTCACAGCAGCCTCCGTGTCTCATAGGGCAGTGTCAGGCTCATGGTTGCTGGCGGTGCTTGTGAGGTCACAGCAGCCTGAGTGCCTCCTAGGCCAGTGGCAGGCTCCTGGCTGCTGGCTGTGTTTGTGAGGTCACAGCAGCCTCCGTGCCTCCTAGGCCAGTGGCAGGCTCCTGGCTGCTGGCTGTGTTTGTGAGGTCACAGCAGCCTCCGTGCCTCCTAGGCCAGTGGCAGGCTCCTGGCTGCTGGCTGTGCTTGTGAGGTCACAGCAGCCTCCGTGCCCTTTATGGCAGTGGCAGGCCCGTGACAGTGTGCTGTGCTTGTGAATAATTTGTAGTACAGAGGATCTGACAATGAAGGATAATCCTCTTTTTGCGAATCTGAAGGGCTATAAAGCCCTGCTCTCTCTTGGCATGGCTCGGGCAACAGTTTGTGGTGTTTTAGGGGCGGCACTAATTGCTGCCCGGTGGGGGAGGCAAGGTGATAAAAAGACCATTGAGTCCTTGGGAGAACACATAAGAAACTCCCAGAGTCGAGCCAAAGAGACAATCGAGTTCTTGCAAGACTCCCGGAGTCGAGCCAAAGAGACAGCTGAGTCTTTGCAAGAACAGGTAAGAAACTTGCAAAGTCAACTCACTGCGGAGCGCAACCTTACTCAGCGGCTTCACATAATCTTATCAGACTCACTAGACCGAGAGAGAATCCTGCGGTCTGAATTGGAAGAAAACAGGCGGGGGGTTAATGATAGTGAACCGGGATTCTCGAATTTGGCCGAACTAGACGGAAAACAGGCATCTGATCTAAAATCCATATATCCAATTAAAGAATTAGAAGACAGCAGGAACTCCTTTTATCCTGGAGATGGGAACGTAGTAATGAGACCCTTGATTAAAACGGAAACCACTGACAATGGTCAGGGGGGTATTCAACGACGTACCACGCGTATGATCCCCTATTCCCCTCAGGACTTCGGAAAAATACTCCCGGGGCTCCCGGGAAACTGAAACTGAGTATGTGTGGAGAGTCTCCCTCACCGGGGGGGATCGCATTCTGCTGAGCGAAGATGAAGCTAGAGGATATTGGGGACCCAGAGTCTTTCTAACCACAAATGATAACAGGGAACCATGGTCCTTGACCCAGAGGGTAGCCTACTGGGCAGGAGGATTAGACCCAATGGAAAGAGGAGACCCTTTTTCTATTAAAACACCCACAGCGGGCCACATTCTGGAAAGCGTGCAGAAAACTGCTTGCCTCCAATTGATGCATGACCGTTTGCTGCTTCCGCAGCAGCCCTCCCCCATGCAGTGTGTGGCAGACCCCGAGAGGTTACATCCTCTGATCAGGGGACTTCCTGATGCTGTTCAGCTGCAAGACCGATTACGAACTCCCCGACCGAGACGAAGGGGAGGCCCCCCCAACATGACTTGGGGGGAGGTGGCACAGGAGCTAATTAATTACGGAAGGCGTATGGGATTCACTGGCCAGGGGGAAACAAAGCATAAAGCAGAAATAAGAAGAGTTGAGGAAAGTGGGAGGCAATATAAATCACTGCAACACCCACATCCTGGGAAATCGGTACGGGTGTTGGATAGCAGGAGACAATTATTATGGGCAGAAGGCATTTCAAAGGGAATTCCCAGAGAAGTCATGGATAGGTTACCAACTCCCAACCTGGAAGGTTTGGTAAGAAGTTGGGACAGGATAAGGGGAACCCCATCTTCCTCAAACCCCAAAGTTCCTCCTCCCTTATCCCAAGACCCCGTCTGCACCCCAGGACTCTTAAAACGAACCCTGAGACCGCACAATCCCGGATGGGCGTGACGAATATCTGATGCAGTAACTAAAGTCAGTGGACGATGGGGAGTAAATGGCTGCCCCAGACTCGCTGCTTTTTGCCCTAATCCTCCATCCCTCTTACCTGGGACTGGGGAGAATAAGAAACCGAGGAATCCCTTGTATTACCCGGGACAACCGGTTCTAGTGGACTTACCCACTGTGGGACAAATACCTCTAGTACTAAAAGCTTCAAAAAATCTGTATGCATGGGTAGCTACTGATGCCCATGGGAAAGATCATAGAATCCATGCCAGGTGGATCCTCCCTTCCTTTTAGGTCAACAATGTAAAAGGAAGAGGGCACTGGGGAAGAAGACTTGTCTTATGTTGAGCTTGAGTGTCCTCAACGATACTACCTGTGGTAGTTATAACAGTTATTTTTATCATTTTTTGTAATTGTGTGCTGCGATCATAATTAGCTTTATTGTTGAAAACACAACAGCCAAGAATGGCATTCTTAACCTGTGTTGGAAAGATACTTCTTGTCTTAATGTGCTTATATGTGCTATGGCAAACCTACCACCAGAATACACTTCTGGGGCTTGGTATTGTACCGGCCGAATAGGTGATGGGGCAACCACCTTCTTCAGCCCTCTGGGCAACAGAGGTGCAACTTACTTTCAATTCCCACCAGGGATAAACGGGCCATTTGCTCAGGGCATTGGAGCTAAGAAGGGGCATTACTGGATATGCAGGCACACAGCATATACATTTTTACCCACGGGGTGGTTGGGAATTTGTTATATAGGGATTATCAGACCTTTGTTTTTCCTTTTGCCAGAAACAAGTGGACCTCGGTTAGGCATAAAGGTATATGATAACCTTGGAGACAGAAGTGTTGCCTGTAAGACGCGATCCATTAAGGGAAATTTGGGCGGGACGCAAAAATGGGGAAATAATCAGACTACAAGCGGCTCTAGAAATTATTACCAACAAAACTGCTGACACCATAGATCTTCTAACTTGGCAATCCCAACAGATGCGCACGGCAATCCTTCAGCACCACATGGTTTTTAGATTACCTGTTAGCTGAAGAGGGAGAAGTGTGTGGGAAATTAAATATTCCTAACTGTTGTTTGGAAATAGATGATGTAGGCGAAGTAGTTCTCCAGTTAACCAAAGATATCAGAAAAATAGCCCACGTCCTCGTCCAAACCTGGAATGGCTGGAGTGGCGATTTGTAGTCCTGGTTACTGGGGGCACCGTGGGTGAAACAGTTAATATTGTATTTGTTAGGTGCAGTTGCCGCCTTAATGTTCTTGTATAATTCCTTGCTTTGTTCAATTAATCGGACATGTTGTGTCAAATATGCAATTTGTTCCTACCACCTTGCCGGACGGCATAAAGAAAATCCGTGCCATCCATTGGCCGTGGCCAACCACAGTACCCATCATTTCCCAGTTTCTCCTGAAGGAGGAAATTGCATATTGACATCCACAGCGCATTTGCCAGCTGTTTTATGCCTATTGTAACAATCCTACCTCATTAACTCAGTTTTGATGTCTGTTTTGTAAAGTTAAATGTTGTTGAAGTTGTTAAAGAATAAGCTTGCATTGAGCAAGACCTCTGTTTAATCACTGTTAAGCACTTTATTTTTTACCCAAACCCATGTTGTTCCCACGACTTCCTCCCCGTCCCTAATTCTCTCTCCTTTCCTTCCTTCCTTGCTTGCTTTCTTTCTCTCTCTCTCTCTCCTGCTGCCAAGCTGCAATGTTGAGACACGGGGTGGTGTAGAGGACCGGTACTAAATGCGGTTTTGTCTTGACATTGCTGCTGCTGCTGCAAAGCTGCCGCTGCCAAGGTGTGTCGGGCAATGCCGCGCTGGCGCCCCCGGGAGCCGTCTGCGAAGTAAACAACCTCGTGCACCTGCACAGGGTAAAAAGGGTGCGAAAAGGGCAGAAGGTCGTCTCTAGGGCACGAACCGCACGTACTCATTTGCCATCTGCGCATGAGCAGGAGACCCCCAGATACCCCAGCCCATTTCTGGAAGGTTCCGAGAGGGCGGACTGCGCATGACGGTTAATCTGCATGGGAAGCGAGGAAGCACCTCCCAGAGGCCGGGCAAGAACCTATAAAAACTGCAGACTGTGTGAATGGGGGGGCTTGCTTGCGACGACTGAAGAACTCGAGCAGAGTCAGCGGAACCAGACGGGAGCTTCCCCCCTCTGCCCCCCCGCCCCGCCGCAAGGACTCCCAAAAGAAGAGGACCAACGGGACGCCGCTGGATCCACGGGTGGTGATATCTTTCTCTCTCTCTCTTCCCCTTTTCCTCTCTTTTTCCCTAAACGTGTGACGCGGGACATGTCTCGTTAGTTGATTCCATTTTGCCTTAATAAATCTTAAACTGGTTGGCTGGTGTCGTTTTCACCTTAATTGAGTGCAAGGGCATCACGAACTTGGTCGTTGGTCCTAAGGGGAGGGAGGTCGTCCTGAACGACTCCTTTCGGGCCGCGACACGTGTCTGATAGGTCACTGGCAGGCCCATAGCTGCTGGCTGTGCTTGTGAGGTCACAGCAGTCCTATAGCCTGATAGGCCAGTGGGATGGCTCCTGGCTGTTGGCTGTCCTTGTGAGGTCATAGCAGCATCAGTGCCTCATAGGCCAAAGGGAGTCCCCTGGCTGCTGGCTTTGCTTGTGAGGTCACAGCAGCCTCAGTGTCTCATAGGGCAGTGGCAGGCCCCTGGCTGCTGGTTGTGCTTGTGAGGCCATGTTTGTCTCCGTGCTTCACAGTTCAGTGGCAGGCCCACAGCTGCTGCCTGTGCTTGTGAAGGCACAGGAGTCCTAGTTCCTCATACACCAGGGGCAGGCCCATGGCTGCTGGCTGTGCTTGTGAGGTCACAGCAGTATGAGTGCCTGATAGCCAGTGCGAGGTCCATAGCTGCTGGTTGTGCTTGTGAGGTCAGAGAAGCCTCAGTGCTGTATAGGCCAGTGGCAGGCCCATAGCTGCTGGCTGTGCTTGTGAGGTCACAGCAGTCCTATTTCCTGATAGGCCCGTGGGAGGCCCCGTCTGCTGGCTGCCTTTTGAGGTCACATTTGTCTCTGTACCTTATAGGGCAATGGCAGGCCTCTGGCTCCTCGCTGTGCTTGTGAGGTCACAGCAGCCTCAGTGCCCTATAGGCCAGTGGCAGGCCCCTGGCTGCTGGCTGTGCTTGTCATGTCACAGCAGTCCTATTGCCTGACAGGCCAGTGGCAGACCCACAGCTGCTGGCTTTGCTTGTGACGTCACAGCAGCCTGAGTGTCTTATAGGGCAGTTGGATGCCCATGCCTGCTGGCCGTGCTTGTGAGGTCACAGCAGCCTCAGTGCCTGATAGGCCAGTTTGAGGCCAATGACTGCTGGGTGGGCTTGTGAGGTCACAGCAGCCTCAGTGCCTCATAGGCGAGAGAGAGGCCCCTGGCTGCTGGCTGTGTTTGTGAGTGTTAAAGAATAGTGAATTGAAACTGTCTAGAAATAGCTGCTTAGCACAACTTACATAAAACTTGCTTAGCATGAGTGGCTAGTTTTGCTGAAGCCTTAGGCCGTGCGTGGGAAAAGTAACGAATCTTTACTTAGTTTAATAAAAAATAGTGCCTCAGAGCTCGTTCAGGCTGGGAAGATAAGGAAGCCACACGCAGTCTGCGCTCCTGTGTCACCGACTCCGAGAGGGAAGACGCCAAAACAATTGGGAAAATAAGACCTTGGGAAACAGCCGCCAGACCCAACAAAAACAGAGGTACAACCATCATCAGAGACTGCAAAAAAACAAAAAAAAGGAGAAAACCAGCTTGCCTCAGAAAGATGATGAGACCCAATCAGGAGCAGGAGACCCCAGACCAAAAAATTACTATTGGGCTAACTACCGCGTGAGGGGTGGGAAATGGAAGTTGAAAAGACTATAATTACCCAGGATTTGTTTATGTTAGGGTCCCTCTTCGGAGGCACCCAGCTCGAGCTGTAATTACGGTATGCACGTGATTAAAATTATCTGATTTGTTTTGATTTGGCTCTGAACTTTACTTGGGGGAACCTAGGGTCGAGCCCTGTTATGGTGGCCGACAGGCCTAATTTCCATAACAGTTTGGCACCCCAGATGGGACCCTAGGCGACCACTGTTGGGGCCTCTCATCTCCAAACAATCATCTGGCGCCATCGGGTGAGTTCACCTGGGATCTTTGGCAACGAGAGGCACCGAGAAGGTGAGTCTTAAACTCCCGCCTAAATTCTAAATTCTGGTCTGGTAACAGTGCACTGAAAGGGTACGCGGACTGATCACCGTAAGGCGTACCAGGTGTGTGGGGGGGGTACGCGGGCTGGCCACTGTAAGGCATACCAGGGGGACAGGTAGGAGTCCCATCCCCAGGGTTAGAGTGGGTTTTAAGTCTCAGCTCGGTCCGGCCGGAGGAGGGTTGTGCAGCCTGATCAGCATAAGGCGCACTGCAAAACTGTAAGACCGAAATCTAGAGTCACCGTGACTGGTGTGAGTGTAAACAGCACTGTGTGTTTGTGTGTGTGTGTGTGTGTGTGTGTGTGTGTGAGTGCGTGTAGCCTGGGAACCGATTGGGGCACCCGTCGGCTGAGAAGCCGCCTGCTGCGAAGGGACAGCAGTCCTAGCAGTTAAAGACGCGGGTGGTGTGAGTGCAGTTCCCAGAGAGCGAGAGAAAGAGAGGGAGAGAAATAGTGTGTGTGATCACACCAGCTACAGGGACTGGTGTTACCGGGAAGGAAGTGCACTGCCTGATTTGCTTAAGACGCACTTTTCAGGAACTCAATATGGGAAATAATTTCGGCATAGAAAAGGGGACGCCCTTAGCCGAAATTTTGGTAAACTGGAGTAAGATTGATGGTACCAAAAATTTAGGGAGAAAAAGGTTAGTCCAACTATGTCAGGAGGATTGGCCGTTCCTGACTAAGGAAGGTAATCTGGCAGAGCGATGGCCACCCCAGGGGTCCTTCAGTTACCAGGAACTAACTTTCCTGCGTCATCATTTGCAGAATAGGTTCCCCAGACAAATGGATTACTGGTATGTATGGGACAACTGGGCATTTGCTAGATGAAAAGAGGCGCCTAGGAAAGAGAGACTCTTTCCTCAGAATGCTGTAAGTACCGCAGCTGCTGAAACGCTTGTGGAAACTATTCCACCCTATGCGCTACCCTCTGCTTCAGCTTCCCTACACCCCCGCTTGCCTTCCGCCCCCGCCTTTCAAGCTCCTCTGGAAGGCCTTCCTGTGCCAGGAGTGCCCCCACCCGGTCTGGAAGGGGTACCTCGGGTCGCCACTACACGAGTTTACCAACCCTGGAGACCCCAAGATTTAATTATATGGAGTCAACGGCTCCCCAGACTTAGGGATGATCCAGAAAGAGTGTTACAAATCATAAGGGGAATTATGCGGGCGTATGACCCTACCTGGGGAGATGTACAAATGCTCCTTGAATCTGTGTTCACTCCAGATGAAAGGTGCTCAAGTTTGGATGCAAACCGCTGTTGGGCAGCAGAGGGGTGTGTTGGGGCTGCTCAAACAGCCTGGCCAGCTGTGGACCCCGGATGGAATCATAATGTAGATGCAGATTACAGGCAGTTGCAATTAGCCAGAGAGGGCTTAGAAGAAGCTATACGTTTGGCAGGACAAAAGACTGCAAATTGGTCTAAAGTAAGGGAGTGTCAGCAACAGGCAGAGGAACACCCCTCGGCTTTCTTTGCTAGGCTAATTAAGCAAGTCAGAACGTATGGGGGAGGACTAGACCCAGAAGCCGAGGCTAACAGGCCGCTAATGATTTCCACATTTGTAGACCAAGCAGCCCCGGACATTAGAAAGTAGTTTTCCAAACATGTTTCTGACTGGCCAGGAAAGCGAATGGATGAAATAATACGTTTAGCCACATTTGTGTATAATAGTCGAGAGGAGGAGAGGGCAAAAGAAAAGAGACAGCAAAAAAAAGAGGAAGTTAGTGTGTTAGCAGCTGTGTTAAGAGATGGATTTAGAGGACCCAGGGGGAGGGGACGTGAAAGAGCCAGGAGAGATAGATGGAACCAAAGTGAACGTGCTGTACAGTCAGGAGTTAATGATGTTTGTTATTATTGTGGGGAACAAGGACACTGGCAGCAGGAGTGCCCAGTGAGGCCCCGTGTAGTTAGGAACAGAGGAACCGGCATGAGACAATCAAACACTAAGGAGGAGACCAGGCGATTCCCAGTCAATCCACAATGAGAGGAAACAGGAGACTCAGAAAATACTGTGGAAATTGGAGTAAATTTATGGGATGTAGTTTTGGATTTTGAGGGTCACGTAATGGCAATACTGAAGGTTTAGAAGTTCCCTTTCTAGTGGATACTGGAGCCACCCTTTCCCTTTTAAATTTTGAGCCTAAAGGATGCAAATCATCAGATAAAATAGCGATGCAAGGAGTGATGGGAAAGGGCGAATGAATGTTATCTAAGCCCTTATTACTCACTATTGAGGGTAAAACAGTGTGGGGACATTTTATAATTTCCACAGACGCACCTATATGCCTTTTGGGGAGAGATCTCCTGCAAGCCTTGGATACTCAGATCTGCTTACAGCCGGAAGGGATAAAGCTAATAATTATGGGTTCATGTGTTCTGGCTAAGACACCAGAACCAGAGTCAACTAATCTGCAAATTCCAACAGGTTTAGAATCAGTTTCTAAAAATTTATGGAGCTCTTCAGGAATGGATGTGGGACTACTGAAATCAGCCGGTCCAGTCTCGATAAAAACAAAGGGGGGATTGCCTCCTGCAGTTAAACAATATCCTATCCCAAAGGAAGCAGAGAAGAGTATCCAAAAACAAACTGATCATTATCTGAAAATGGGTATCCTTAGAGTCTGTGAATCCCCATATAACACCCCAATTCTGCCAGTTAAAAAGAACAGGCAAGATGCTGATGGTGATCCAGAGTATCGCTTTGTACAAGACTTAAGGGCTATAAACCAACATGTAATTGCTCCACATCCAGTAGTCCCCGACCCATCAACCATTTTACTACAGATACCCCACTGGGCAACTTATTTTACTGTGACTGACCTAACAGCAGCCTTTTTTAGTATACCGATAGCTGAAGATAGCCAAGATCTCTTTGCTTTCACTTGGAAGGGACAACAATTAACTTGGACAAGGCTGCCACAGGGATTTACTGGGTCTCCGACTGTTTTTTCGCGTATACTTAAAAATGACCTCTCAGATATCGAACTTCCAGGACATTCTGCATTAATACAATATGTAGATGATTTGTTATTAGCAAGTAAAGATTATGAGACATGTTTGAAAGATACTGTTTCTCTGTGTAACGCTCTTGCAGAAAAAGGGCATCGAGCATCTCTGTCTAAACTCCAGCTGTGTCAAAGAGAGGTAAAATATTTGGGTTTTATCTTAAGAGAAGGACACAGGTTAGTTGATCCAGAACGAGTAAAGACAATTCTTGATATGCCTCGTCCTGTAACAAAAAAACAGCTTAGGGGATTTTTAGGAGCTGTAGGATTCTGCCGACCGTGGATTCCAGGGTTAGCAGAACTTACTAAGCCTCTGGTACAGGCAACAAAAAAGGAGGAGATAGAGCCTTTGGCCTGGGGCCCAGAAAGGGAGAAAGCTTTTACATCTGTGAAAAAAGCGTTGGTTTCAGCCCCTGCTCTCGGGTTACCAGATTATAGCAAACTATTTGAATTATTTGTCCATGAGCGACAGGGAGTAGCAAGTGGGGTACTCACCCAAAAACTAGGCCCTCACCGTAGACCAGTGGCCTATTACTCCACGCAACTAGATGAGGTAGCTAAAGGCACTCCAGGACGCATCAGAGCAATAGCAGCTACTGCAGCTCTTACTGAAAAAAACACGACCTGTGGTTTTGGGTCATTCATTAACTGTGTATGTGCCACATGAAGTAGAACTGTTAATGAAGCAATATGCGACTCAAGCACTATCCCCACAGAGAGCTGACCGCTATGAACTGATAATACTGCATGCAGATAATGTGACTTTCAAAAGATGCAATATTTTGAATCCAGCAACGCTATTGCCTCAACCGGAGGACGGAGAGCCACATCATTCCTGTGAGCAGGTGGTCGTCAGCTCGAGCAAGCCCCGGGAGGACCTTAAAGATGAACCTTTGGAGAACCCGGACTTAGTTCTGTTTACAGATGGGTCATCCTATTATTTGGACGGAAGACGTCACTCCGGCTATGCTGTCACTAACGTCTTTGAGGTGCTCGAGGCCAATCCTTTGTCTCCATCAGTAAGTGCTCAAGGAGCAGAATTAATAGCATTGACCCAAGCAGCAAAAAATAGGTAAGAGCTTGCGGGTAAATATCTATACCGACTCTAAATATGCATTTGGAGTGTGTCATGCAACAGGGATGTTATGGAAAGAACGAGGATTCTTGCCGTCATCAGGAAAGAAATTAGCTAATGGAGAAGAAATACGTAATTTGCTGGAAGCAGTTCAACTGCCCAAAGAAATTGCGGTAATACACTGCCCAGCCCATACTAAAGACACTACAGAAATTAGCAGAGGAAATGCTCTAGCCAACGCTGCTGCAAGGGCTGCAGCTCGACAACCTCTGAGAGAATGTATGGGGGCAGTTCCAAGGATGGACCAGAGTGAGTGGCCAAACTTAACAGACCCCAAAACTATGTATGAAAAAGACTGCTCAGTGGAAGAGAAAAAACAATGGGAACAGTGGGAAGCAAAACAAAATGGTGACGGAATATGGACAATTGGGGAAAAACCAATTCTACCAAAAAAATATTGAATTACTATAGCTAGGTGGTTTCACGATAAAGCTTATGGGGGAGCCGAGGGAATAGCTAAACAGGTACAGAAAGTATGGGCTGCTCCAGGAATCTATGCAGCTGCTAGAAGAATAACAAATAGCTGCCCGACCTGCCAGAAGTTTTCAAATAACAAGCCAAGCTCAGATTTGGGGGGGACGACCATGGGCTTACTTCCCTTTCCAGAAGCTGCAAATAGCTTATGCAGATATGCCATCTGTCTATGGATAGAAACACTTGTTAGTGATAATAGATCAGTTATCAGGCTGGGTAGAAGCTTTTCCAACAAGAAAGGCTGACACAGGGGGAGTGGTAAAAGCCTTACTGAAGGAAATCATACCCAGGTATGGGGTCCCAGAAGCCATTGATTCAGACAGGGGTGCCCATTTTACAGCAAGCATAATCAATCAGTTATGTAAATCGTTAGGAATAAAAAGAAACCTACATGCTCCTTATCACCCACAATCTTCAGGACAAGTAGAAAGAATGAATAGAACATTAAAAGAGAAAATAGCAAGAATATGCACACATGCTAGCCTAAAATGGCCAGAGGCATTAAACTTAGCTCTGTGGGATGTTCGAAATTCTCCACGGCAACCCATAGGACTACCACCAGCAGAAATTCTTTTTGGGAGACATTTAGCGATACCAGGGACTTATATCCCTGCTAAGACCAGCCTATTAGACGGAGATGAACGAGTAACACAATATGTACTAGCCTTACAAGAACGGTTTAAGGCCTTGCAAAATCAGGCTCAGTGGTTTCAGCCGGTGCCATCAGACATTCAGGCACATGCTATACAGCCTGGAGATAAAGTGTTGATAAAGGTATTCTCGCGAAAAACAAAACTAGAACCAAAATGGGAAGGACCCTATACTGTATTGTTAAGTTCTTACTACGCTGTTAAAATTCTAGGAAAAGAGAATTGGATTCACCACTCTCACATGAAACGAGTGACAGTCCAAGAAGCAAACACAGCAGAGGTTGCAGCAGAACAGTGAAAACAACCACGTAAAGCTCGATGGGATACACGACTTCCCCAGGGTAGTCTGTTCGGACTCGCCTCACTAACACAAATCTCTTTCCCTTTACTGCACCCTGCTGTTTCAAACCCTGGCAATGCTACTTTCCCTAAGCTGTGGTCAAAGAACCTTAGAGTGGCCATGGTCCCAGGCCCGTGTTAAGTATACCAGAAGTATGGGATTAAATTCTGATAAAAACTTAAACCTCTCAGCCCTGGTCATGCATGGAACTGAAGTATACTCAGAAAATGAATGGAACTGGGATAATACTAACCAACTTCCCCAACTCCTGGGAAGGACAGGAAAGGAAATAAAGATAGGGTGTCGAGTGATCAACGGGTCCACCCATGAGAAGGCAACTCAAATCTCTCTCACTAAAATCAAATCAAATGAAAAAGAAAGGAAAATTTGTGCCACTGAAAAACTGGATTGTTGGTACAATTTTACCTTAGAACAACCTGTTTTTATAGTTTGCCTGTGGGCTCACCACAATGTGGGACTATCATTTGAATTTAAAATAGACATTATTGAGCCCAGTACAGCAATACCTACCCTGACTACAATTATTTCCACCAATATAAATAACTCTGTTACCATGAAGAGTAAGAAAACCTTATCCCCACAAATCTTTGAAATTGGACCGTATGTGATTAGAAATACAGGCCAACAACGAGTGTTATTTAATCCATCATGGTCTCTCAAACGAGTAGAGCTATTAATGCAAATTATATCTCTACAATCAAACCGACCTGTTCACCATTCTTAGGTACGTCCTATGTGGGATGGACGGCGTGGTTACATAGGCGAACCCTCACCTCTCCAAAATGAACAAGGAGAGATGTGACCGGTATCATAGGAACAGGATTGGGAGTCCTAAACAGTATAGATGCTGAAGTACTCGTAAATAAACTGAGCACAACAACAAGTGACTTATACAGATTAAAACATCCATTGAGGTCTTCTCTATTAGCATTAGGAACTAACCAATGGCTTTCATCCGAGATATTACCTCAATGGGAAAAAATGAATGAAAAAGATCACCACTTGATAGTGGATGCACTTGGGGAAGCCCAAATTAATATTTCCCTGGCCCTCAGTTGCATCCAAGCTCAACTGTGGATGCAATCTATGGCAGCAGCGATTATAAGGGAGGGGAAGAAGGCACTTTACCCACTGAAATTCGAAAGGTAATTTGGGATAATGTGACCGAATTTGAAAAGGAATTCCAATCCTGGTGGTATCTGGTCAATTTTACTTATGATCCTATCAACACTAAGGCCACAGCCTTTGTTTCAACAATACGTAATGCTCCAACATATACAATATATCCAATCATTGCGTTAGGATTAAATCACAATGGAGCTATACTCTATCCATTGGAACACAGAGTATGGGCCCAACGAAATGGAAATAAATGGCAAACTGTGGACGTTAGCGCATGTATTGTACAGGAACAGCAAGGGTTTATTTGTGAAAGTAATACCATCAAAGCCCAAGACATTTGTCTTGACACTGAGCAAAATGTTTGTCACTTTGAAATACACCCTGATGAAACACCTGCAACTATACTTGTATATATTGGGAGAGGGTGTGTATGTATGAGAACCTTTTGTAGTCTTATAGTTATAGATGGCATTGTAGTAGATATGAGTAATCATTGAAATATTTGTATTTGTAGCTTTACCAAAATCATGGGATGTGATTTCAATTATTCAGCTCCTATCACGTCTTATCAATTGTTACAATCTAATTATACATTAATTCAAAATTTACTACCTACTCCCATTGGGATGAATCTCACCCTGGTAAGGAAACTACTGCAACATGATGATTTGCATCGACTGCTAGAGCGCATCCAGAACAGTGGACAGAAAACTCTAATCACTGTTCACCATGATGCAAAAGAGATACATCATATCTTAGAAAGGGTAAAAAGGGACGGAGAACATCATGGCTGGGAAACTCTTCTAGGGTGGTCACCAACCACAACAGGGATTTATAATCATGTATTGCACCCGGTAGTAGTTGTGTTCAGTTTAACTGTGTTATGCCTATTGCTTACGATCATATTATATATAAGAGTATGGAAAGTGATAGTACGCCTCGAAAGACTTCGAGAACTCTGTTTAAAATATTAGCAGGGATGCTTCATAAAAACAAAGGGGGGAAACTGTTAAAGAATAGTGAATTGAAACTGTCTAGAAATGGCTGCTTAGCACAACTTACATAAAACTTGCTTAGCATGAGTGGCTAGATTTGCTGAAGCCTTAGGCCGTGCGTGGGAAAAGTAATGAATCTTTACTTAGTTTAATAAAAAATAGTGCCTCAGAGCTCGTTCAGGCTGGGAAGATAAGGGAGCCACACGCAGTCTGCGCACCTGTGTCACCGACTCCGAGAGGGAAGACGCCAAAACAATGGGGGAAAATAAGACCTTGGGAGGCAACCGCCAGACCCAACAAAAACAGAAGTACAACCGTCATCAGAGACTGCAAAAAAACAAGAATAAGGAGAAAACCAGCTTGCCTCAGAAAGACGATGAGACCCAATGAGGAGCAGGAGACCCCAGACCAAAAAATTACTATTGGTCTAACTATCGCGTGAGGGGTGGGAAATGGAAGTTGAAAAGACTATAATTACCCAGGATTTGTTTATGTTAGGGTCCCTCTTCGGAGGCACCCAGCTCGAGCTGTAATTACGGCACGCGTGTGATTAAAATTTACTTTGTTTTGATTTGGCTCTGAACTTTACTTGGGGGAACCTAGGGTCGAGCCCTGTTATGGTGGCCGACAAGCCTAATTTCCGTAACAGGCCGATGAGGCTGCAGAAAGGGCAGCATTATCCATGTCAGTGGCAGCATTAGTTCCAGAGAGAATGTTAAAAATGGAAATTCCAGTATACACTGAAAAAGAAAATAAATTAGCAGAAATACTGAAATGCATAAAAACTCCTGAAGGATGGTGGGTGACATCTACTGGACAGTGTGTGGTAACTTTGCCGATAATGAAGAAGCTGATGAAGCAAATACATGGTAGTACCCACATGGGAGCTGAGGCATTGGTTGAAACAGTTAAAAGATTTGCTGTGGGAGTTAGTATGTTAATAATTGCAAAGGGTATTACACAAAAATGTGAAATCTGTCTTAGAAATAATCCCAGGATTCAGAAGAAGCCCCCCCAGGGGAAGTAAAAAGGGGCTTCATGCCTGGGGATTACTGGCAAATTGATTTTTCTGAATTACCAAGATGTAATGGATATAAACATTTGTTGGTAATTGTTGACACCTTTTCAGGATGGCCTGAGGCTTTCCCGTGTCGTACCACTAAAGCAGGGGAGGTAGTGAAAATGTTATTAAAAGAAATCATACCAAGATTTAGGGTACCAGAAGGGTTTTCTTCAGATAGGGGACCTCATTTTATAGCAGAAATAGTACACCAAATCTCAAAAATACTACAAATTAAATGGGACTTACATACCCCCTGGAGGCCACAATCCAGTGGAAAAGTGGAAAGAATGAATCAAACAATTAAGAGACAGGTAGGAAAATTGTGTCAGGAGACTCAGATGAAATGGACTGATGTTTTACCTCTGGCATTATTAAGAACCAGAATAACCCCAAGGGTTAGGGAGAAAGTTAGTCCATTTGAGATTCTGTATGGCAAACCTTACACTGTAAATTTAACTGGAAATGAAATTCAAATGCACGTTAAGGGTGATCAAATTTTAAGTGATTATCTCTTGTCTATGGCAAAGGTTCTTCTCTCCGTAGGTACATCCAGTTATACTTTTAGATTACACCCGAGTGAAAGCAGTACCTCGAGAGACGTGGAAAGCTGAACAAGTTCAACCTCTAAAGTTAAAAATATATAAAGATATATGAGATGTATTAGAAGCGAATCGGTTTTAAATTTAGATTGTATTCAGGGAAAAAATGCTTTAATCTGTTTGTTAGGAATAGGGTTAATATTGTTGTTACGGTATCTGTGTAAAAATGATGTTCTCCTTAACAACCAGGGGAGAAATGTGGTGGTTAGTTTTTCTAGGTTACCTGAGCCAAACAATTAAAGGGAATCAGGAAGGATTTTGGAGTCACAATCTCCATTTGGAAGTAATTACGAAATCTATGAAGATAGTTAACCAGAGGGATTGCTGGGTGTGTACCCACTTCCCTGAACTTTCCAACAAGGGCTTCCCACTAATTGGAGTGCCTATGAAACAACCAAACAGGAATGGGAAGTCCAGAGGGTGACAGGAGATTATTATCAATGTATCCAAAGATGTAATAATAGTAATAAATGGTGGGAGAAAACTATACTTTATGGAAAGCAACCGATCAACTGTACTGGAGCCATTAAGGTAGGAGGTTATAAAGATTGCTCTCGGATACCTGAATAGGTTATAAGTGGCCAAGTAAGGAACTAAATGGGTGGCGTGTTCCAAAAGGTAGTGGATGGTATTGGTTGTGTGGAAACAAGGCACGAAAAGTGCTACCTCCTAATTGGTCAGGGTCATGTACTTTAGGGGCAATAATCCCTAATGTTACTATAAGAAAAGAATTGAGTAATAAATACCAAAAATCCTGGCTAAGAACATTCATAAGGAGACAAAAGAGGGTCAATAATCCTTTAATAGATCGACCTACTAGGTTGCAGTCATTCGTAAGGTGGCTGTTTCCACAACTGGGAGTGAGTGAACTTGAAAAAGCAATAGTAAATATTTCAGCAGTTATTGAAAAAAATAGGGAATAAAACCTCTGATGCCACTGCAGCTTTACAAGAGGAGGTTTTAGAAATTGCGAAAATAACTACCCAAAACAGGATGGCTCTAGAGATGTTATTGGCATCTCAGGGAGGAGTATGTACAGTAATAAATACTAGTTGCTGTGTATATGTGGATCAAAGCGGGAGAATTTCTACCGATCTAAATGAAATCTGGAAGCAGACTGAAATCTTACATGGGGTTCAGAAAGAGGATACCTCTTTTGGATTTGAAGAAACATGGAAATGGTTGACTTCCTGGTTCCCTGACGTGAGCTCATGGGTTAAAAAGTGTTTAACAATTTTGGGAATGGTGTTAGTAGTTTTTGTATGCGTTTATGTAGTGATTCAATGCATTTGTAGATGTTGTACAAAATTAATATGGGAAAGATTTTAAAAGAGTGAGACTAATATGATAATGATCATATAAGTCTCAAAGGGGGGAATTGTTACAAGACAACCCTGGGAAGCTCAGAAGGAATGCGTGAACTAGGTAGATTAGGATAACTTCTAACATTAAGTCTGAAGTGGTCTAGAGGTAGCCACTTAGATAAAACTTGCTTCATGAGTAGCTAAATTTGCTGAAGCCTTAGGCCGCACTCCTAGTTCAGTAAGAAAGGGCCCCAGAGCTGGTGCAGGCTGGAAAGATAAGGGAGTTACAAGCAGGCTGCATTCCTGTGCCCCACACTCCGAAAGGGAGGATGTCAAGGCTTTGAAATAAGGCCTGCTTGGGCACCAGGACCTTGGGAAGCAAAACAGCAGCAGCCTCAGTGCCTGATATACGAGGGGCAGGCCAGTGCCTGCTGGCTGTGCTTGTGAGGTCACAGCAGCCTCCGTGCCCTATAGGCCAGTGGCAGGCCCATAGCTGCTGGCTGTGCTCGTGAGGTCACAGCAGTCCCATTGACTGATATGCCAGTGGGATGCCCAAGGCTGTTTGCTGTGCTTGTGAGGTCACATTTGTCTCAGTGCTTCACAGGCCAGTGGCAGGCTCCTGGCTGCTGGCTGTGCTCGTGAGGTCACAGCAGTCTGAGTGCCTGATAGCCAGTGGCAGACCCACAGCTGCTGGCTGTGCTTGTAACGTCACAGCAGTCCTATTGCCTGATAGGCCTGTGGCAGGCCTCTGTCTGCTGGCTGCCTTTTGAGGTCACATTTGTCTCTGTACCTTATAGGGCAGTGGGAGGCCTCTGGCTCCTTGCTGTGCTTGTGAGGTCACAGCAGCCTCCTTTTCCTGTAGGCCAGTGGCAGGCCCATAGCTGCTGGCTGTGCTTGTCAGGTCACAACACTCCTACAGCCTGAGAGGCCAGCAGCAGGCCCCTGGCTGCTGACTGTGCTTGTGAGGTCACAGCAGCCTCAGTGCTGTATAGGCCAGTGGCAGGCCAATGGCGGCTGGCTGTGCTTGTGAGGTCACAACACTCCTACAGCCTGATAGGCCAGCAGCAGGCCCCTGGCTGCTGACTGTGCTTGTGGGGTCATAGAAGCCTCAGTGCATCATAAGCCAGTGGCAGGCCCAAAGCTGCTGGCTGTGCTTGTGAGGTCACAGCAGTCCTGTTTCCTGATAGGCCAGTGGCAGGCCTCTGTCTGCTGGCTGCCTTTTGAGGTCACATTTGTCTCTGTACCTTATAGTGCAGTGGGAGGCCCCTGGCTGCTGGCTGTGCTTGTGAGGTCACAGCAGCCTCCTTTTCCTGTAGGCCAGAGGGAGGCCAATGGCTGCTTGGTGTGCTGGTTAGGTCAAAGCAGCCTCAGTGCCTGTTTGGACAGTGGCAGGCCAATGGCTGCTGGCTGTGCTTGTGAGGTCACATCAGCCTCTGTACCCTATAGGCCAGTGGCAGGCCCATAGCTGCTGGCTGTGCTTGTCAGGTCACAACACTCCTACAGCCTGAGAGGCCAGCAGCAGGCCCCTGGCTGCTGACTGTGCTTGTTGAGGTCATAGCAGCCTCAGTGCCTCATAGGCCAGTGGCAGGCCCATAGCTGCTGGCTGTGCTTGTGAGGTCACAGCAGTCCTATTTCCTGATAGGACCGTGGCAGGCCTCTGTCTGCTGGCTGCCTTTTGAGGTCACATTTGTCTCTGTACCTTATAGGGCAATGGCAGGCCTCTTGCTCCTCGCTGTATTTGTGAGGTCACTGCAGCCTCAGTGCTTCACAGGCCAATGGCAGGCCCCTGGCTGCTGGCTGTGCTTGTGAGGTCACAGCAGCCTCCGTGCCCTATAGGGCAATGGCAGGCTCATGGCTGTTTGCTGTGCTTATGAGCTCACAGCAGTCTGAGTGCCTGATAGCCAGTGGCAGACCCACAGCTGCTGGCTGTGCTTGTAACGTCACAGCAGTCCTATTGCCTGATAGGCCTGTGGCAGGCCTCTGTCTGCTGGCTGCCTTCTGAGGTCACATTTGTCTCTGTACCTTATAGGGCAGTGGGAGGCCCCTGGCTACTCACTGTGCTTGTGAGGTCCCATCAGCCTCCTTTTCCTGTAGGCCAGTGGCAGGCCAATGGCGGCTGGCTGTGCTTGTCAGGTCACAACACTCCTACAGCCTGAGAGGCCAGCAGCAGGCCCCTGGCTGCTGACTGTGCTTGTGGGGTCATAGAAGCCTCAGTGCATCATAAGCCAGTGGCAGGCCCAAAGCTGCTGGCTGTGCTTGTAAGGTCACAGCAGTCCTGTTTCCTGATAGGCCAGTGGCAGGCCTCTGTCTGCCTTTTGAGGTCACATTTGTCTCTGTACCTTATAGTGCAGTGGGAGGCCCCTGGCTGCTGGCTGTGCTTGTGAGGTCACAGCAGCCTCCTTTTCCTGTAGGCCAGAGGGAGGCCAATGGCTGCTTGGTGTGCTGGTTAGGTCAAAGCAGCCTCAGTGCCTGTTTGGACAGTGGCAGGCCAATGGCTGCTGGCTGTGCTTGTGAGGTCACATCAGCCTCTGTACCCTATAGGCCAGTGGCAGGCCCATAGCTGCTGGCTGTGCTTGTCAGGTCACAACACTCCTACAGCCTGAGAGGCCAGCAGCAGGCCCCTGGCTGCTGACTGTGCTTGTTGAGGTCATAGCAGCCTCAGTGCCTCATAGGCCAGTGGCAGGCCCATAGCTGCTGGCTGTGCTTGTAAGGTCACAGCAGTCCTATTTCCTGATAGGCCCGTGGCAGGCCTCTGTCTGCTGGCTGCCTTTTGAGGTCACATTTGTCTCTGTACCTTATAGTGCAGTGGGAGGCCCCTGGCTGCTGGCTGTGCTTGTGAGGTCACAGCAGCCTCCTTTTCCTGTAGGCCAGAGGGAGGCCAATGGCTGCTTGGTGTGCTGGTTAGGTCAAAGCAGCCTCAGTGCCTGTTTGGACAGTGGCAGGCCAATGGCTGCTGGCTGTGCTTGTGAGGTCACATCAGCCTCTGTACCCTATAGGGCAATGGCAGGCCTCTTGCTCCTCGCTGTATTTGTGAGGTCACTGCAGCCTCAGTGCTTCACAGGCCAATGGCAGGCCCCTGGCTGCTGGCTGTGCTTGTGAGGTCACAGCAGCCTCCGTGCCCTTTATGGCAGTGGCAGGCCCGTGACAGTGTGCTGTGCTTGTGAATAATTTGTAGTACAGAGGATCTGACAATGAAGGATAATCCTCTTTTGAGAATCTGAAGGGCTATAAAGCCCTGCTCTCTCTTGGCATGGCTCAGGCAACAGTTTGTGGTGTTTTAGGGGCGGCACTAATTGCTGCCCGGTGGGGGAGGCAAGGTGATAAAAAGACCATTGAGTCCTTGGGAGAACACATAAGAAACTCCCAGAGTCAAGCCAAAGAGACAATCGAGTTCTTGCAAGACTCCCGGAGTCGAGCCAAAGAGACAGTTGAGTCTTTGCAAGAACAGGTAAGAAACTTGCAAAGTCAACTCACTGCGGAGCGCAACCATACTCAGCGGCTTCACATAATCTTATCAGACTCACTAGACCGAGAGAGAATCCTGCGGTCTGAATTGGAAGAAAACAGGCGGGGGGTTGATGATAGTGAACCGGGATTCTCGAATGTGGCCGAACTAGACGGAAAACAGGCATCTGATCTAAAATCCATATATCCAATTAAAGAATTAGAAGACAGCAGGAACTCCTTTTATCCTGGAGATGGGAATGTAGTAATGAGACCCTTGATTAAAACGGAAACCACTGACAATGGTCAGGGGGGTATTCAACGACGTACCACGCGTATGATCCCCTATTCCCCTCAGGACTTCGGAAAAATACTCCCGGGGCTCCCGGGAAACTGAAACTGAGTATGTGTGGAGAGTCTCCCTCACCGGGGGGGGATCGCATTCTGCTGAGCGAAGATGAAGCTAGAGGATATTGGGGACCCAGAGTCTTTCTAACCACAAATGATAACAGGGAACCATGGTCCTTGACCCAGAGGGTAGCCTACTGGGCAGGAGGATTAGACCAATGGAAAGAGGAGACCCTTTTTCTATTAAAACACCCACAGCGGGCCACATTCTGGAAAGCGTGCAGAAAACTGCTTGCCTCCAATTGATGCATGACCGTTTGCTGCTTCTGCAGCAGCCCTCCCCCATGCAGTGTGTGGCAGACCCCGAGAGGTCACATCCTCTGATCAGGGGACTTCCTGATGCTTTAAAACAATATGCTGTTCAGCTGCAAGACCGATTACGAACTCCCCGACCGAGACGAAGGGGAGGCCCCCCCGACATGACTTGGGGGGAGGTGGCACAGGAGCTAATTAATTACGGAAGGCGTATGGGATTCACTGGCCAGGGGGAAACAAAGCATAAAGCAGAAATAAGAAGAGTTGAGGAAAGTGGGAGGCAATATAAATCCCTGCAACACCCACATCCTGGGAAACCGGTACGGGTGTTGGATAGCAGGAGACAATTATTATGGGCAGAAGGCATTTCAAAGGGAATTCCCAGAGAAGTCATGGATAGGTTACCAACTCCCAACCTGGAAGGTTTGGTAAGAAGTTGGGACAGGATAAGGGGAACCCCATCTTCCTCAAACCCCAAAGTTCCTCCTCCCTTATCCCAAGACCCCGTCTGCACCCCAGGACTCTTAAAACGAACCCTGAGACCGCACATTCCTGGATGGGCGCGACGAATATCTGATGCAGTAACTAAAGTCAATGGACGATGGGGAGTAAATGGCTGCCCCAGACTCGCTGCTTTTTGCCCTAATCCTCCATCCCTCTTACCTGGGACTGGGGAGAATAAGAAACCGAGGAATCCCTTGTATTACCCGGGACAACCGGTTCTAGTGGACTTACCCACTGTGGGACAAATACCTCTAGTACTAAAAGCTTCAAAAAATCTGTATGCATGGGTAGCTACTGATGCCCATGGGAAAGATCATAGAATCCATGCCAGGTGGATCCTCCCTTCCTTTTAGGTCAACAATGTAAAAGGAAGAGGGCACTGGGGAAGAAGACTTGTCTTATGTTGAGCTTGAGTGTCCTCAACGATACTACCTGTGGTAGTTATAACAGTTATTTTTATCATTTTTTGTAATTGTGTGCTGCGATCATAATTAGCTTTATTGTTGAAAACACAACAGCCAAGAATGGCATTCTTAACCTGTGATGGAAAGATACTTCTTGTCTTAATGTGCTTATATGTGCTATGGCAAACCTACCACCAGAATACACTTCTGGGGCTTGGTATTGTACCGGCCAAATAGGTGATGGGGCAACCACCTTCTTCAGCCCTCTGGGCAACAGAGGTGCAACTTACTTTCAATTCCCACCAGGGATAAACGGGCCATTTGCTCAGGGCATTGGAGCTAAGAAGGGGCATTACTGGATATGCAGGCACACAGCATATACATTTTTACCCACGGGGTGGTTGGGAATTTGTTATATAGGGATTATCAGACCTTTGTTTTTCCTTTTGCCAGAAACAAGTGGACCTCGGTTAGGCATAAAGGTATATGATAACCTTGGAGACAGAAGTGTTGCCTGTAAGACGCGATCCATTAAGGGAAATTTGGGCGGGACGCAAAAATGGGGAAATAATCAGACTACAAGCGGCTCTAGAAATTATTACCAACAAAACCGCTGACACCATAGATCTTCTAACTTGGCAATCCCAACAGATGCGCACGGCAATCCTTCAGCACCACATGGTTTTTAGATTACCTGTTAGCTGAAGAGGGAGAAGTGTGTGGGAAATTAAATATTCCTAACTGTTGTTTGGAAATAGATGATGTAGGCGAAGTAGTTCTCCAGTTAACCAAAGATATCAGAAAAATAGCCCACGTCCTCGTCCAAACCTGGAATGGCTGGAGTGGCGATTTGTAGTCCTGGTTACTGGGGGCACCGTGGGTGAAACAGTTAATATTGTATTTGTTAGGTGCAGTTGCCGCCTTAATGTTCTTGTATAATTCCTTGCTTTGTTCAATTAATCGGACATGTTGTGTCAAATATGCAATTTGTTCCTACCACCTTGCCGGACGGCATAAAGAAAATCCGTGCCATCCATTGGCCGTGGCCAACCACAGTACCCATCATTTCCCAGTTTCTCCTGAAGGAGGAAATTGCATATTGACATCCACAGCGCATTTGCCAGCTGTTTTATGCCTATTGTAACAATCCTACCTCATTAACTCAGTTTTGATGTCTGTTTTGTAAAGTTAACTGTTGTTGAAGTTGTTAAAGAATAAGCTTGCATTGAGCAAGACCTCTGTTTAATCACTGTTAAGCACTTTATTTTTTACCCAAACCCATGTTGTTCCCACGACTTCCCCCCCGTCCCTAATTCTCTCTCCTTTCCTTCCTTCCTTGCTTGCTTTCTTTCTCTCTCTCTCTCTCCTGCTGCCAAGCTGCAATGTTGAGACACGGGGTGGTGTAGAGGACCGGTACTAAATGCGGTTTTGTCTTGACATTGCTGCTGCTGCTGCAAAGCTGCCGCTGCCAAGGTGTGTCGGGCAATGCCGCGCTGGCGCCCCCGGGAGCCGTCTGCGAAGTAAACAACCTCGTGCACCTGCACAGGGTAAAAAGGGTGCGAAAAGGGCAGAAAGGCGTCTCTAGGGCACGAACCGCACGTACTCATTTGCCATCTGCGCATGAGCAGGAGACCCCCAGATACCCCAGCCCATTTCTGGAAGGTTCCGAGAGGGCGGACTGCGCATGACGGTTAATCTGCATGGGAAGCGAGGAAGCACCTCCCAGAGGCCGGGCAAGAACCTATAAAAACTGCAGACTGTGTGAATGGGGGGGCTTGCTTGCGACGACTGAAGAACTCGAGCAGAGTCAGCGGAACCAGACGGGAGCTTCCCCCCTCTGCCCCCCCGCCCCGCCGCAAGGACTCCCAAAAGAAGAGGACCAACGGGACGCCGCTGGATCCACGGGTGGTGATATCTTTCTCTCTCTCTCTTCCCCTTTTCCTCTCTTTTTCCCTAAACGTGTGACGCGGGACATGTCTCGTTAGTTGATTCCATTTTGCCTTAATAAATCTTAAACTGGTTGGCTGGTGTCGTTTTCACCTTAATTGAGTGCAAGGGCATCACGAACTTGGTCGTTGGTCCTAAGGGGAGGGAGGTCGTCCTGAACGACTCCTTTCGGGCCGCGACACGTGTCTGATAGGTCACTGGCAGGCCCATAGCTGCTGGCTGTGCTTGTGAGGTCACAGCAGTCCTATAGCCTGATAGGCCAGTGGGATGGCTCCTGGCTGTTGGCTGTCCTTGTGAGGTCATAGCAGCATCAGTGCCTCATAGGCCAAAGGGAGTCCCCTGGCTGCTGGCTTTGCTTGTGAGGTCACAGCAGCCTCAGTGTCTCATAGGGCAGTGGCAGGCCCCTGGCTGCTGGTTGTGCTTGTGAGGCCATGTTTGTCTCCGTGCTTCACAGTTCAGTGGCAGGCCCACAGCTGCTGCCTGTGCTTGTGAAGGCACAGGAGTCCTAGTTCCTCATACACCAGGGGCAGGCCCATGGCTGCTGGCTGTGCTTGTGAGGTCACAGCAGTATGAGTGCCTGATAGCCAGTGCGAGGTCCATAGCTGCTGGTTGTGCTTGTGAGGTCAGAGAAGCCTCAGTGCCTCATAGGCCAGTGGCAGGCCCATAGCTGCTGGCTGTGCTTGTGAGGTCACAGCAGTCCTATTTCCTGATAGGCCCGTGGGAGGCCCCGTCTGCTGGCTGCCTTTTGAGGTCACATTTGTCTCTGTACCTTATAGGGCAATGGCAGGCCTCTGGCTCCTCGCTGTGCTTGTGAGGTCACAGCAGCCTCAGTGTCTCATAGGCGAGAGAGAGGCCCCTGGCTGCTGGCTGTGTTTGTGAGTGTTAAAGAATAGTGAATTGAAACTGTCTAGAAATAGCTGCTTAGCACAACTTACATAAAACTTGCTTAGCATGAGTGGCTAGATTTGCTGAAGCCTTAGGCTGCATGTGGGAAAAGTAACGAATCTTTACTTAGTTTAATAAAAAATAGTGCCTCAGAGCTCATTCAGGCTGGGAAAATAAGGAAGCCACACGCAGTCTGCGCTCCTGTGTCACCGACTCCGAGAGGGAAGACGCCAAAACAATTGGGAAAATAAGACCTTGGGAAACAGCCGCCAGACCCAACAAAAACAGAGGTACAACCATCATCAGAGACTGCAAAAAAACAAAAAAAAGGAGAAAACCAGCTTGCCTCAGAAAGATGATGAGACCCAATCAGGAGCAGGAGACCCCAGACCAAAAAATTACTATTGGTCTAACTACCGCATGAGGGGTGGGAAATGGAAGTTGAAAAGACTATAATTACCCAGGATTTGTTTATGTTAGGGTCCCTCTTCGGAGGCACCCAGCTCGAGCTGTAATTACGGTACGCGCGTGATTAAAATTATCTGATTTGTTTTGATTTGGCTCTGAACTTTACTTGGGGGAACCTAGGGTCGAGCCCTGTTATGGTGGCCGACAGGCCTAATTTCCATAACAGTTTGGCACCCCAGATGGGACCCTAGGCGACCACTGTTGGGGCCTCTCATCTCCAAACAATCATCTGGCGCCATCGGGTGAGTTCACCTGGGATCTTTGGCAACGAGAGGCACCGAGAAGGTGAGTCTTAAACTCCCGCCTAAATTCTAAATTCTGGTCTGGTAACAGTGCACTGAAAGGGTACGCGGACTGATCACCGTAAGGCGTACCAGGTGTGTGTGGGGGGTACGCGGGCTGGCCACTGTAAGGCATACCAGGGGGACAGGTAGGAGTCCCATCCCCAGGGTTAGAGTGGGTTTTAAGTCCCAGCTCGGTCCGGCCGGAGGAGGGTTGTGCAGCCTGATCAGCATAAGGCGCACTGCAAAACTGTAAGACCGAAATCTAGAGTCACCGTGACTGGTGTGAGTGTAAACAGCACTGTGTGTTTGTGTGTGTGTGTGTGTGTGTGTGTGTGTGTGAGTGCGTGTAGCCTGGGAACCGATTGGGGCACCCGTCGGCTGAGAAGCCGCCTGCTGCGAAGGGACAGCAGTCCTAGCAGTTAAAGACGCGGGTGGTGTGAGTGCAGTTCCCAGAGAGCGAGAGAAAGAGAGGGAGAGAAATAGTGTGTGTGATCACACCAGCTACAGGGACTGGTGTTACCGGGAAGGAAGTGCACTGCCTGATTTGCTTAAGACGCACTTTTCAGGAACTCAATATGGGAAATAATTTCGGCATAGAAAAGGGGACGCCCTTAGCCGAAATTTTGGTAAACTGGAGTAAGATTGATGGTACCAAAAATTTAGGGAGAAAAAGGTTAGTCCAACTATGTCAGGAGGATTGGCCGTTCCTGACTAAGGAAGGTAATCTGGCAGAGCGATGGCCACCCCAGGGGTCCTTCAGTTACCAGGAACTAACTTTCCTGCGTCATCATTTGCAGAATAGGTTCCCCAGACAAATGGATTACTGGTATGTATGGGACAACTGGGCATTTGCTAGATGAAAAGAGGCGCCTAGGAAAGAGAGACTCTTTCCTCAGAATGCTGTAAGTACCGCAGCTGCTGAAACGCTTGTGGAAACTATTCCACCCTATGCGCTACCCTCTGCTTCAGCTTCCCTACACCCCCGCTTGCCTTCCGCCCCCGCCTTTCAAGCTCCTCTGGAAGGCCTTCCTGTGCCAGGAGTGCCCCCACCCGGTCTGGAAGGGGTACCTCGGGTCGCCACTACACGAGTTTACCGACCCTGGAGACCCCAAGATTTAATTATATGGAGTCAACGGCTCCCCAGACTTAGGGATGATCCAGAAAGAGTGTTACAAATCATAAGGGGAATTATGCGGGCGTATGACCCTACCTGGGGAGATGTACAAATGCTCCTTGAATCTGTGTTCACTCCAGATGAAAGGTGCTCAAGTTTGGATGCAAACCGCTGTTGGGCAGCAGAGGGGTGTGTTGGGGCTGCTCAAACAGCCTGGCCAGCTGTGGACCCCGGATGGAATCATAATGTAGATGCAGATTACAGGCAGTTGCAATTAGCCAGAGAGGGCTTAGAAGAAGCTATACATTTGGCAGGACAAAAGACTGCAAATTGGTCTAAAGTAAGGGAGTGTCAGCAACAGGCAGAGGAACACCCCTCGGCTTTCTTTGCTAGGCTAATTAAGCAAGTCAGAACGTATGGGGGAGGACTAGACCCAGAAGCCGAGGCTAACAGGCCGCTAATGATTTCCACATTTGTAGACCAAGCAGCCCCGGACATTAGAAAGTAGTTTTCCAAACATGTTTCTGACTGGCCAGGAAAGCGAATGGATGAAATAATACGTTTAGCCACATTTGTGTATAATAGTCGAGAGGAGGAGAGGGCAAAAGAAAAGAGACAGCAAAAAAAAGAGGAAGTTAGTGTGTTAGCAGCTGTGTTAAGAGATGGATTTAGAGGACCCAGGGGGAGGGGACGTGAAAGAGCCAGGAGAGATAGATGGAACCAAAGTGAACGTGCTGTACAGTCAGGAGTTAATGATGTTTGTTATTATTGTGGGGAACAAGGACACTGGCAGCAGGAGTGCCCAGTGAGGCCCCGTGTAGTTAGGAACAGAGGAACCGGCATGAGACAATCAAACACTAAGGAGGAGACCAGGCGATTCCCAGTCAATCCACAATGAGAGGAAACAGGAGACTCAGAAAATACTGTGGAAATTGGAGTAAATTTATGGGATGTAGTTTTGGATTTTGAGGGTCACGTAATGGCAATACTGAAGGTTTAGAAGTTCCCTTTCTAGTGGATACTGGAGCCACCCTTTCCCTTTTAAATTTTGAGCCTAAAGGATGCAAATCATCAGATAAAATAGCGATGCAAGGAGTGATGGGAAAGGGCGAATGAATGTTATCTAAGCCCTTATTACTCACTATTGAGGGTAAAACAGTGTGGGGACATTTTATAATTTCCACAGACGCACCTATATGCCTTTTGGGGAGAGATCTCCTGCAAGCCTTGGATACTCAGATCTGCTTACAGCCGGAAGGGATAAAGCTAATAATTATGGGTTCATGTGTTCTGGCTAAGACACCAGAACCAGAGTCAACTAATCTGCAAATTCCAACAGGTTTAGAATCAGTTTCTAAAAATTTATGGAGCTCTTCAGGAATGGATGTGGGACTACTGAAATCAGCCGGTCCAGTCTCGATAAAAACAAAGGGGGGATTGCCTCCTGCAGTTAAACAATATCCTATCCCAAAGGAAGCAGAGAAGAGTATCCAAAAACAAACTGATCATTATCTGAAAATGGGTATCCTTAGAGTCTGTGAATCCCCATATAACACCCCAATTCTGCCAGTTAAAAAGAACAGGCAAGATGCTGATGGTGATCCAGAGTATCGCTTTGTACAAGACTTAAGGGCTATAAACCAACATGTAATTGCTCCACATCCAGTAGTCCCCGACCCATCAACCATTTTACTACAGATACCCCACTGGGCAACTTATTTTACTGTGACTGACCTAACAGCAGCCTTTTTTAGTATACCGATAGCTGAAGATAGCCAAGATCTCTTTGCTTTCACTTGGAAGGGACAACAATTAACTTGGACAAGGCTGCCACAGGGATTTACTGGGTCTCCGACTGTTTTTTCGCGTATACTTAAAAATGACCTCTCAGATATCGAACTTCCAGGACATTCTGTATTAATACAATATGTAGATGATTTGTTATTAGCAAGTAAAGATTATGAGACATGTTTGAAAGATGCTGTTTCTCTATGTAACGCTCTTGCAGAAAAAGGGCATCGAGCATCTCTGTCTAAACTCCAGCTGTGTCAAAGAGAGGTAAAATATTTGGGTTTTATCTTAAGAGAAGGACACAGGTTAGTTGATCCAGAACGAGTAAAGACAATTCTTGATATGCCTCGTCCTGTAACAAAAAAACAGCTTAGGGGATTTTTAGGAGCTGTAGGATTCTGCCGACCGTGGATTCCGGGGTTAGCAGAACTTACTAAGCCTCTGGTACAGGCAACAAAAAAGGAGGAGATAGAGCCTTTGGCCTGGGGCCCAGAAAGGGAGAAAGCTTTTACATCTGTGAAAAAAGCGTTGGTTTCAGCCCCTGCTCTCGGGTTACCAGATTATAGCAAACTATTTGAATTATTTGTCCATGAGCGACAGGGAGTAGCAAGTGGGGTACTCACCCAAAAACTAGGCCCTCACCGTAGACCAGTGGCCTATTACTCCACGCAACTAGATGAGGTAGCTAAAGGCACTCCAGGACGCATCAGAGCAATAGCAGCTACTGCAGCTCTTACTGAAAAAAACACGACCTGTGGTTTTGGGTCATTCATTAACTGTGTATGTGCCACATGAAGTAGAACTGTTAATGAAGCAATATGCGACTCAAGCACTATCCCCACAGAGAGCTGACCGCTATGAACTGATAATACTGCATGCAGATAATGTGACTTTCAAAAGATGCAATATTTTGAATCCAGCAACGCTATTGCCTCAACCGGAGGACGGAGAGCCACATCATTCCTGTGAGCAGGTGGTCGTCAGCTCGAGCAAGCCCCGGGAGGACCTTAAAGATGAACCTTTGGAGAACCCGGACTTAGTTCTGTTTACAGATGGGTCATCCTATTATTTGGACGGAAGACGTCACTCCGGCTATGCTGTCACTAACGTCTTTGAGGTGCTCGAGGCCAATCCTTTGTCTCCATCAGTAAGTGCTCAAGGAGCAGAATTAATAGCATTGACCCAAGCAGCAAAAAATAGGTAAGAGCTTGCGGGTAAATATCTATACCGACTCTAAATATGCATTTGGAGTGTGTCATGCAACAGGGATGTTATGGAAAGAACGAGGATTCTTGCCGTCATCAGGAAAGAAATTAGCTAATGGAGAAGAAATACGTAATTTGCTGGAAGCAGTTCAACTGCCCAAAGAAATTGCGGTAATACACTGCCCAGCCCATACTAAAGACACTACAGAAATTAGCAGAGGAAATGCTCTAGCCAACGCTGCTGCAAGGGCTGCAGCTCGACAACCTCTGAGAGAATGTATGGGGGCAGTTCCAAGGATGGACCAGAGTGAGTGGCCAAACTTAACAGACCCCAAAACTATGTATGAAAAAGACTGCTCAGTGGAAGAGAAAAAACAATGGGAACAGTGGGAAGCAAAACAAAATGGTGACGGAATATGGACAATTGGGGAAAAACCAATTCTACCAAAAAAATATTGAATTACTATAGCTAGGTGGTTTCACGATAAAGCTTATGGGGGAGCCGAGGGAATAGCTAAACAGGTACAGAAAGTATGGGCTGCTCCAGGAATCTATGCAGCTGCTAGAAGAATAACAAATAGCTGCCCGACCTGCCAGAAGTTTTCAAATAACAAGCCAAGCTCAGATTTGGGGGGGACGACCATGGGCTTACTTCCCTTTCCAGAAGCTGCAAATAGCTTATGCAGATATGCCATCTGTCTATGGATAGAAACACTTGTTAGTGATAATAGATCAGTTATCAGGCTGGGTAGAAGCTTTTCCAACAAGAAAGGCTGACACAGGGGGAATGGTAAAAGCCTTACTGAAGGAAATCATACCCAGGTATGGGGTCCCAGAAGCCATTGATTCAGACAGGGGTGCCCATTTTACAGCAAGCATAATCAATCAGTTATGTAAATCGTTAGGAATAAAAAGAAACCTACATGCTCCTTATCACCCACAATCTTCAGGACAAGTAGAAAGAATGAATAGAACATTAAAAGAGAAAATAGCAAGAATATGCACACATGCTAGCCTAAAATGGCCAGAGGCATTAAACTTAGCTCTGTGGGATGTTCGAAATTCTCCACGGCAACCCATAGGACTACCACCAGCAGAAATTCTTTTTGGGAGACATTTAGCGATACCAGGGACTTATATCCCTGCTAAGACCAGCCTATTAGACGGAGATGAACGAGTAACACAATATGTACTAGCCTTACAAGAACGGTTTAAGGCCTTGCAAAATCAGGCTCAGTGGTTTCAGCCAGTGCCATCAGACATTCAGGCACATGCTATACAGCCTGGAGATAAAGTGTTGATAAAGGTATTCTCGCGAAAAACAAAACTAGAACCAAAATGGGAAGGACCCTATACTGTATTGTTAAGTTCTTACTACGCTGTTAAAATTCTAGGAAAAGAGAATTGGATTCACCACTCTCACATGAAACGAGTGACAGTCCAAGAAGCAAACACAGCAGAGGTTGCAGCAGAACAGTGAAAACAACCACGTAAAGCTCGATGGGATACACGACTTCCCCAGGGTAGTCTGTTCGGACTCGCCTCACTAACACAAATCTCTTTCCCTTTACTGCACCCTGCTGTTTCAAACCCTGGCAATGCTACTTTCCCTAAGCTGTGGTCAAAGAACCTTAGAGTGGCCATGGTCCCAGGCCCGTGTTAAGTATACCAGAAGTATGGGATTAAATTCTGATAAAAACTTAAACCTCTCAGCCCTGGTCATGCATGGAACTGAAGTATACTCAGAAAATGAATGGAACTGGGATAATACTAACCAACTTCCCCAACTCCTGGGAAGGACAGGAAAGGAAATAAAGATAGGGTGTCGAGTGATCAACGGGTCCACCCCTGAGAAGGCAACTCAAATCTCTCTCACTAAAATCAAATCAAATGAAAAAGAAAGGAAAATTTGTGCCACTGAAAAACTGGATTGTTGGTACAATTTTACCTTAGAACAACCTGTTTTTATAGTTTGCCTGTGGGCTCACCACAATGTGGGACTATCATTTGAATTTAAAATAGACATTATTGAGCCCAGTACAGCAATACCTACCCTGACTACAATTATTTCCACCAATATAAATAACTCTGTTACCATGAAGAGTAAGAAAACCTTATCCCCACAAATCTTTGAAATTGGACCGTATGTGATTAGAAATACAGGCCAACAACGAGTGTTATTTAATCCATCATGGTCTCTCAAACGAGTAGAGCTATTAATGCAAATTATATCTCTACAATCAAACCGACCTGTTCACCATTCTTAGGTACGTCCTATGTGGGATGGACGGCGTGGTTACATAGGCGAACCCTCACCTCTCCAAAATGAACAAGGAGAGATGTGACCGGTATCATAGGAACAGGATTGGGAGTCCTAAACAGTATAGATGCTGAAGTACTCGTAAATAAACTGAGCACAACAACAAGTGACTTATACAGATTAAAACATCCATTGAGGTCTTCTCTATTAGCATTAGGAACTAACCAATGGCTTTCATCCGAGATATTACCTCAGTGGGAAAAAATGAATGAAAAAGATCACCACTTGATAGTGGATGCACTTGGGGAAGCCCAAATTAATATTTCCCTGGCCCTCAGTTGCATCCAAGCTCAACTGTGGATGCAATCTATGGCAGCAGCGATTATAAGGGAGGGGAAGAAGGCACTTTACCCACTGAAATTCGAAAGGTAATTTGGGATAATGTGACCGAATTTGAAAAGGAATTCCAATCCTGGTGGTATCTGGTCAATTTTACTTATGATCCTATCAACACTAAGGCCACAGCCTTTGTTTCAACAATACGTAATGCTCCAACATATACAATATATCCAATCATTGCGTTAGGATTAAATCACAATGGAGCTATACTCTATCCATTGGAACACAGAGTATGGGCCCAACGAAATGGAAATAAATGGCAAACTGTGGACGTTAGCGCATGTATTGTACAGGAACAGCAAGGGTTTATTTGTGAAAGTAATACCATCAAAGCCCAAGACATTTGTCTTGACACTGAGCAAAATGTTTGTCACTTTGAAATACACCCTGATGAAACACCTGCAACTATACTTGTATATATTGGGAGAGGGTGTGTATGTATGAGAACCTTTTGTAGTCTTATAGTTATAGATGGCATTGTAGTAGATATGAGTAATCATTGAAATATTTGTATTTGTAGCTTTACCAAAATCATGGGATGTGATTTCAATTATTCAGCTCCTATCACGTCTTATCAATTGTTACAATCTAATTATACATTAATTCAAAATTTACTACCTACTCCCATTGGGATGAATCTCACCCTGGTAAGGAAACTACTGCAACATGATGATTTGCATCGACTGCTAGAGCGCATCCGGAACAGTGGACAGAAAACTCTAATCACTGTTCACCATGATGCAAAAGAGATACATCATATCTTAGAAAGGGTAAAAAGGGACGGAGAACATCATGGCTGGGAAACTCTTCTAGGGTGGTCACCAACCACAACAGGGATTTATAATCATGTATTGCACCCGGTAGTAGTTGTGTTCAGTTTAACTGTGTTATGCCTATTGCTTACGATCATATTATATATAAGAGTATGGAAAGTGATAGTATGCCTCGAAAGACTTCGAGAACTCTGTTTAAAATATTAGCAGGGATGCTTCATAAAAACAAAGGGGGGAAACTGTTAAAGAATAGTGAATTGAAACTGTCTAGAAATGGCTGCTTAGCACAACTTACATAAAACTTGCTTAGCATGAGTGGCTAGATTTGCTGAAGCCTTAGGCCGTGCGTGGGAAAAGTAACGAATCTTTACTTAGTTTAATAAAAAATAGTGCCTCAGAGCTCGTTCAGGCTGGGAAGATAAGGGAGCCACACGCAGTCTGCGCACCTGTGTCACCGACTCCGAGAGGGAAGACGCCAAAACAATGGGGGAAAATAAGACCTTGGGAGGCAACCGCCAGACCCAACAAAAACAGAAGTACAACCATCATCAGAGACTGCAAAAAAACAAGAATAAGGAGAAAACCAGCTTGCCTCAGAAAGACGATGAGACCCAATGAGGAGCAGGAGACCCCAGACCAAAAAATTACTATTGGTCTAACTATCGCGTGAGGGGTGGGAAATGGAAGTTGAAAAGACTATAATTACCCAGGATTTGTTTATGTTAGGGTCCCTCTTCGGAGGCACCCAGCTCGAGCTGTAATTACGGCACGCGTGTGATTAAAATTTACTTTGTTTTGATTTGGCTCTGAACTTTACTTGGGGGAACCTAGGGTCGAGCCCTGTTATGGTGGCCGACAAGCCTAATTTCCGTAACAGGCCGATGAGGCTGCAAAAAGGGCAGCATTATCCATGTCAGTGGCAGCATTAGTTCCAGAGAGAATGTTAAAAATGGAAATTCCAGTATACACTGAAAAAGAAAATAAATTAGCAGAAATACTGAAATGCATAAAAACTCCTGAAGGATGGTGGGTGACATCTACTGGACAGTGTGTGGTAACTTTGCCGATAATGAAGAAGCTGATGAAGCAAATACATGATAGTACCCACATGGGAGCTGAGGCATTGGTTGAAACAGTTAAAAGATTTGCTGTGGGAGTTAGTATGTTAATAATTGCAAAGGGTATTACACAAAAATGTGAAATCTGTCTTAGAAATAATCCCAGGATTCAGAAGAAGCCCCCCCAGGGGAAGTAAAAAGGGGCTTCATGCCTGGGGATTACTGGCAAATTGATTTTTCTGAATTACCAAGATGTAATGGATATAAATATTTGTTGGTAATTGTTGACACCTTTTCAGGATGGCCTGAGGCTTTCCCGTGTCGTACCAATAAAGCAGGGGAGGTAGTGAAAATGTTATTAAAAGAAATCATACCAAGATTTAGGGTACCAGAAGGGTTTTCTTCAGATAGGGGACCTCATTTTATAGCAGAAATAGTACAACAAATCTCAAAAATACTACAAATTAAATGGGACTTACATACCCCCTGGAGGCCACAATCCAGTGGAAAAGTGGAAAGAATGAATCAAACAATTAAGAGACAGGTAGGAAAATTGTGTCAGGAGACTCAGATGAAATGGACTGATGTTTTACCTCTGGCATTATTAAGAACCAGAATAACCGCAAGGGTTAGGGAGAAAGTTAGTCCATTTGAGATTCTGTATGGCAAACCTTACACTGTAAATTTAACTGGAAATGAAATTCAAATGCACGTTAAGGGTGATCAAATTTTAAGTGATTATCTCTTGTCTATGGCAAAGGTTCTTCTCTCCGTAGGTACATCCAGTTATACTTTTAGATTACACCCGAGTGAAAGCAGTACCTCGAGAGACGTGGAAAGCTGAACAAGTTCAACCTCTAAAGTTAAAAATATATAAAGATATATGAGATGTATTAGAAGCGAATCGGTTTTAAATTTAGATTGTATTCAGGGAAAAAATGCTTTAATCTGTTTGTTAGGAATAGGGTTAATATTGTTGTTACGGTATCTGTGTAAAAATGATGTTCTCCTTAACAACCAGGGGAGAAATGTGGTGGTTAGTTTTTCTAGGTTACCTGAGCCAAACAATTAAAGGGAATCAGGAAGGATTTTGGAGTCACAATCTCCATTTGGAAGTAATTACGAAATCTATGAAGATAGTTAACCAGAGGGATTGCTGGGTGTGTACCCACTTCCCTGAACTTTCCAACAAGGGCTTCCCACTAATTGGAGTGCCTATGAAACAACCAAACAGGAATGGGAAGTCCAGAGGGTGACAGGAGATTATTATCAATGTATCCAAAGATGTAATAATAGTAATAAATGGTGGGAGAAAACTATACTTTATGGAAAGCAACCGATCAACTGTACTGGAGCCATTAAGGTAGGAGGTTATAAAGATTGCTCTCGGATACCTGAATAGGTTATAAGTGGCCAAGTAAGGAACTAAATGGGTGGCGTGTTCCAAAAGGTAGTGGATGGTATTGGTTGTGTGGAAACAAGGCACGAAAAGTGCTACCTCCTAATTGGTCAGGGTCATGTACTTTAGGGGCAATAATCCCTAATGTTACTATAAGAAAAGAATTGAGTAATAAATACCAAAAATCCTGGCTAAGAACATTCATAAGGAGACAAAAGAGGGTCAATAATCCTTTAATAGATCGACCTACTAGGTTGCAGTCATTCGTAAGGTGGCTGTTTCCACAACTGGGAGTGAGTGAACTTGAAAAAGCAATAGTAAATATTTCAGCAGTTATTGAAAAAAATAGGGAATAAAACCTCTGATGCCACTGCAGCTTTACAAGAGGAGGTTTCAGAAATTGCGAAAATAACTACCCAAAACAGGATGGCTCTAGAGATGTTATTGGCATCTCAGGGAGGAGTATGTACAGTAATAAATACTAGTTGCTGTGTATATGTGGCTCAAAGCGGGAGAATTTCTACCGATCTAAATGAAATCTGGAAGCAGACTGAAATCTTACATGGGGTTCAGAAAGAGGATACCTCTTTTGGATTTGAAGAAACATGGAAATGGTTGACTTCCTGGTTCCCTGACGTGAGCTCATGGGTTAAAAAGTGTTTAACAATTTTGGGAATGGTGTTAGTAGTTTTTGTATGCGTTTATGTAGTGATTCAATGCATTTGTAGATGTTGTACAAAATTAATATGGGAAAGATTTTAAAAGAGTGAGACTAATATGAAAATGATCATATAAGTCTCAAAGGGGGGAATTGTTACAAGACAACCCTGGGAAGCTCAGAAGGAATGCGTGAACTAGGTAGATTAGGATAACTTCTAACATTAAGTCTGAAGTGGTCTAGAGGTAGCCACTTAGATAAAACTTGCTTCATGAGTAGCTAAATTTGCTGAAGCCTTAGGCCGCACTCCTAGTTCAGTAAGAAAGGGCCCCAGAGCTGGTGCAGGCTGGAAAGATAAGGGAGTTACAAGCAGGCTGCATTCCTGTGCCCCACACTCCGAAAGGGAGGATGTCAAGGCTTTGAAATAAGGCCTGCTTGGGCACCAGGACCTTGGGAAGCAAAACCTCCTCTCACTGCTGAAACAATGTTAATTAAGGGGTCTGGACTATCTCCCCCTTGTCAGGACTTTGGGAGATAACACCTACTGTCCCTGCTGGGGCAGTGTTAATTGATCTCCCCTCATCAGGACCTTGGGAGACAGGGGTGGGACCCGGGGAATGAAGAAATCACTAACTAATCAGTGTAAAAGGGAAAATTGCAAATCTGGCAATTTGTTTGTATAAATGCTACTTGAAAAGTTGGGGGGTGGTGTGTGTGTGCTTGATTTGTGGGAAACGACCGAGCACCCAGGCTTGTGCAACTCTGAAATAAATAAGCAAATGTCTCTCCTGAGTGTGTAATTATTGGCTTATTGCACACCGGGCAACGAATCCGCTTTTCAGACAACAGCAGCAGCCTCAGTGCCTGATATACGAGGGGCAGGCCAGTGCCTGCTGGCTGTGCTTGTGAGGTCACAGCAGCCTCAGTGCCTCCGAGGCCAGTGTCAGGCTCATGGCTGCTGGCTGTGCTGCTGAGGTCACAGCAGCCTGAGTGCCTCTGAGGCCAGTGGCAGGCTCCTGGCTGCTGGCTGTGCTTGTGAGGTCACAGCAGCCTCAGTGCCTCCGAGGCCAGTGGCAGGCTCATTGCTGCTGGCTGTGCTTGTGAGGTCACATCAGCCTGAGTGGCTCCTAGGCCAGTGGCAGGCTCATGGTTTATGGCTGTGCTTGTGAGGTCACAGCAGCCTCAGTGCCTCCTATGGCAGTGGCATGCTCATGACTGCTGGCTGTGCTTGTGAGGTCACAGCACCCTCAGTGCCTCATAGGTTAGTGTCCAGCGCCCCCTGCTGGCTGTGCTTGTGACGTCACAGCAGCCTCAGTGCCTCATAAGTTAGTCTACAGGGCCCCCTGCTGGCTGTGCTTCTGAGTTGACAGCAGCGTCAGCGCCTCCTAGGGCAGTGGGAGGCTAATGGCGGCTGCCTGTGCTTGTGAGGTCACAGCAGCCTCCGTGCTGTATAGGCCAGTGGCAGGCCCATAGCTGCTGGCTGTGCTTGTGAGGTCACAGCAGTCCTATTGCCTGATAGGCTTGTGGCAGGCCCTTGGCTGCTGGCTGTGCTTGTGAGGTGCCATCAGCCTCCTTTTCCTGTAAGCCAGAGGCAGGCCCATAGCTGCTGGCTGTGCTTGTCAGGTCACAACACTCCTACAGCCTGATAGGCCCGTGGGAGGCCCCATCTGCTGGCTGCCTTTTGAGGTCACATTTGTCTCTGTACCTTATAGGGCAATGGCAGGCCTCTGGCTCCTCGCTGTGCTTGTGAGGTCACAGCAGCCTCAGTGCCTTATAGGCCAGTGGCAGGCCCATAGCTGCTGGCTGTGCTTGTCAGGTCACAGCAGTCCTATTGCCTGACAGGCCAGTGGCAGACCCACAGCTGCTGGCTTTGCTTGTGACGTCACAGCAGCCTCAGTGTCTTATAGGGCAGTTGGATGCCCATGCCTGCTGGCCATGCTTGTGAGGTCACAGCAGCCTCAGTGCTGTATAGGCCAGTGGCAGGCCCATAGCTGCTGGCTGTGCTTGTGAGGTCACAACACTCCTACAGCCTGATAGGCCAGCAGCAGGCCCCTGGCTGCTGACTGTGCTTGTGAGGTCACAGCAGCCTCAGTGCCTCATAGGCCAGTGGCAGGCCCATAGCTGCTGGCTGTGCTTGTGAGGTCACAACACTCCTACAGCCTGATAGGCCCGTGGGAGGCCCCATCTGCTGGCTGCCTTTTGAGGTCACATTTGTCTCTGTACCTTATAGGGCAATGGCAGGCCTCTGGCTCCTTGCTGTGCTTGTGAGGTCACAGCAGCCTCAGTGCCCTATAGGCCAGTGGCAGGCCCATAGCTGCTGGCTGTGCTTGTCAGGTCACAGCAGTCTTATTGCCTGACAGGTCAGTGGCAGACCCACTGCTGCTGGCTTTGCTTGTGACGTCACAGCAGCCTCAGTGTCTTATAGGGCAGTTGGATGCCCATGCCTGCTGGCCATGCTTGTGAGGTCACAGCAGCCTCAGTGCCCTATAGGCCAGTAGCAGGCCCATAGCTGCTGGCTGTGCTTGTCAGGTCACAGCAGTCCTATTGCCTGACAGGCCAGTGGCAGACCCACAGCTGCTGGCTTTGCTTGTGACGTCACAGCAGCCTCAGTGTCTTATAGGGCAGTTGGATGCCCATGCCTGCTGGCCGTGCCTGTGAGGTCACAGCAGCCTCAGTGCCTGATAGGCCAGTTCGAGGCCAATGACTGCTGGGTGGGCTTGTGAGGTCAGAGAAGCCTCAGTGCCCTACAGGGCAGTGGCAGGCCCCTGACTGTTTACTGTGCTTCTGAGTTGACAGCAGTGTCAGCGCCTCATCGGGCAGTGGGAGGCCCCTGGCTGCTGCCTGTGCTTGTGAGGTGACATCAGCCTCCGTGCCTTATAGGCCAGTGGCAGGCCCAAAGCTGCTGTCTGTGCTTGTGAGGTCACAGCAGTCCCATGGCCCGATAGGCCAGTGGCAGGCCCATAGCTGCTGGCTGTGCTTGTCAGGTCACAGCAGCCTCCGTTCCCGATAGGCCAGCAGCAGGCCAGTGGCTGCTGACTGTGCTTGTGAGGTCACAGCAGCCTCAGTGCCTCATAGGCCAGTGGCAGGCCCATGGCTGCTGGCTGTGCTTGTCAGGTCACAGCAGTCCTATTCCTGATAGGCCCGTGGGAGGCCTCTGTCTGCTGGCTGTGCTTGTCAGGTCACAGCAGCCTCTGTGCCCTATAGGGCAGTGGCAGGCTCATGGCTGTTTGCTGTGCTTGTGAGCTCACAGCAGTCCCATTGCCTGATAGGCCAGTGCGAGGCCATTGGCTGCTGGCTGTCCTTTTAAGCTCACAGCAGTCTGAGTGCCTGATAGCCAGTGGCAGACCCACAGCTGCTGGCTGTGCTCGTGAGGTCACAGCAGTCCCATTGCCTGATAGGCCAGTGCGAGGCCATTGGCTGCTGGCTGTCCTTTTGAGCTCACAGCAGTCTGAGTGACTGATAGGCCAGTGGCAGACCTCTGCGTGCTGGCTGCATTTTGAGGTCACCTTGGTCTCAGTGCCTCATCAGGCAGTGGGATGCCCATGGCTGCTGACTCTGCTTGTGAGCTCACAGAATTACCAGTGCCTGATAGGCCACTGGCAGGCCCCAGGTGGCTTCCTGTCCTTGTGAGGTCACATCAGCCTCTGTGTCTGATAGGGAAGTGGAAGGTGTTGTAGAGGCCTCTGAGTGCCTTTTTTTGTGGTGCAGGGGCCTCCAAGTGCCTTTTTTGTGGTGCAGGGGCC
The DNA here is from genome assembly GCF_036370855.1 of Dromaius novaehollandiae. NCBI lineage: Eukaryota > Metazoa > Chordata > Aves > Casuariiformes > Dromaiidae > Dromaius > Dromaius novaehollandiae. The sequence goes on along the minus strand of NW_026991382.1, from coordinate 312,653 downwards.
TCCAAGTGCCTTGTTTCACATTGTAGCAGCCCCGAAGTGCCTTTTCTTGTGGTGTAGGGGCCTCCGAGTGCTGTTATTTTGGGGTGTGTGGTCCTCCATGTATCTTTTTTTTGTGGTGTAGTGGCCCCGAGTGCCTTTTCTTCTGGTGCAGGGCACGCCGAGTGCCTTTCTTTCTGCTGCAGGGGCCTCCGAGTGCCTTTTTTTGCATTGTAGCAGCCCCCAAATGCCTTTTTTTGTGCTGTAGGGGCCACTGAGTGCCTTTTTTTGTGCTGTAGGAGCCACAGGGTGCATTTTTTTGCAGTGTACTAGCCTCCAAGTGCGTTTTTTGGTGGTGTAGGGGCTTCCGAGTGCCTTTTTTTGTGGTGCAGGGGACTCCGAGTGCCTTTATTTCCAGTGTACAGGCCTCCGAGTGCCTTTCTCTTTCCAGTGCAGGGGCCTCCAAGTGCCTTTATTTCCAGTGTACAGGCCTGCAAGTGCCTCTTTTTCCAATGCAGGAGCCTCCGAGTGCCTTTTTGGTGGTGCAGGGCCCTCCGAGTGCCTTGTTTCACATTGTAGCAGCCCCCGAGTGCCTTTTTTTGTGCTGTAGGAGCCACCGAGTGCCTTTTCTTGTGGTGTAGGGGCCTCCGAGTGCTGTTATTTTGGGGTGTGTGGTCCTCCATGTACCTTTTTTTGTGGTGTAGTGGCCCCAAGTGCCTTTTCTTGTGGTTCAGGGGCCTCCGAGTGCCTTGTTTCACATTGTAGCAGCCCCCGAGTGCCTTCTTTTGTGCTGTAGGGGCCACCGAGTGCTTTTTTTTGCCGTGCATGGTCCTCCGAGTGCCTTTTTTTTGCAGTGTACTAGCCTCCAAGTGCCTTTTTTTGTGATGTAGGGGCTTCCGAGTGCCTTTTCTTGTGATTCACTGTTGTCCAGGTGCCTTTTTTTGTGGTGCAGGGGCCTCCAAGTGCCTCCTTTTGAGGTGCACTGCTGTCTGAGTGCCTTTTTTTGCAGTGAAGGGGCATCTAAGTGCCTTTTTTTCCAGTCTAGCAGCCTCCAAGTGCCTATTTTTGCGATGCAGGCTCCCAAAGTGCCTTTTTTTCCAGTATAGTGTCCTCCATGTGCATATTTTTTGCAGTGCATGTCCTCCTAGTGCCCTTTTTTCCAGTGCTCAGGCCTCCAAGTGCCTTTTTTCTGTTATGGTCCTTCAACCATAAGCACTTTACCTGTATTTACCTGTACTGCCTGAAATGATATTGTCAGGCCCACCACTGCTGGATGAGATAGTCACGTCACTTCTGCCTCACGGCCTGGTAGGCCAGTCAGGCCCATCAGTCCTCGCTCTGCTTGTGAGGTTGCTTCTGCCTCTGTGCTTGATAGGCCAGTGGCAGGGCCATGCCTCCTGGCTTTGCTTGTGAGGATACTTGTGTCTGCATGCCAAAAAGGGCAGTGGCAGGCCCATGGTTGCTGGTTGTGCCTTATGATGTCACTTTGACCTGCATGCCATTGCATGCATGGGCATGCACTGCCACGCCCATGGCTGCTGGTCTGCTTGGGTGTTCCCTTCTTTCTCCGTGTTTGATGCGCCATGGCAGGCCCAGAGCTGCTGGCTGTGCTTGTGAGCTCCCTTTGACCTCAGTGCCTGATGAGGCACTCAGAGCGCCATGAGTCCTACCTGCGCTTCTGAGCTCACTTCTGCCTCAGTGCCTGATTGGCAAGTGGCAGGCCAATAGCTGCTTGCTGAGCTAGTGAGGTCATTTTTACCAGCAGCCCTAAACTTAGCACTATGGGATGTTCAGAATCCTCCGTGACAGCCTCTAAGACTATTGCCAGTGGAAATTCTTTTGGGGAGACCTTTAGCCACAGTGGGCAACTCAGGCTAAAAGCAACCGCTTGGGTGGAGATGAGCGAATTACACTTACAAAAGGCAGGGGAAAAGCTCAGTGGGCCCACTCAGTACCAGGTGGCGTGCAAGCACACGCTATCCAGCCTGGACATAAGGGGTTGGTACAGATAGTCACCTGAAAGTCCGAAGTGCAACCAAATCTCGGGAGGCCCCTACACTGTATTGTTGAGTTCTTATTTCACTGTTAAACTTCCAGGTAAAGAAAATTGGCTCTAGTCAGATGTAAAGCGGCTGAGTGGACCGGAAGCTCTTGGAAGCACCACATGAGCTAAGCCGTACTGGACATTAAATGTTACAAAGTGTGGCGTGTAACACTTGCTTGTGTTGTTAGTTGTTGTCATGACATTTGTGCTTGCACTGGAGTATTGTTTAACCGCCCTAGCAAAAAACCAACCTGCGAGTAAAATGTGTTGTAGCCAAAATCGAGGAGAAGCAATTTGGGAAGCAAATGAGGAACGCTATTGTTCCTACTTGTATCAAATAGCGCATCCACAGAGTTGACAGCATGTTGCAGTGCCTACCACGTTGAAGGTGAGGCAAAAGCCCTGGAGGAGCATCCCATACGGATAGAAATGGGACCAAGACATTACCCAAACTGAGAAGTCCAGTGTGTCACTAACTACAAATTGTAGTGGCTCTCGCCTGGTGCCGGAGAGACGATTGCACTGAAAACTTCCGCCTTCCATTGCCCGGGTCCCGGCAGACCCCGGTGATGCGTCCTAACGAACGCTCTTGTAATGGGAGTGTAACTTGTAAGTCTACGCCATTAGTTCTACCCTGCACTCTCAGGAGCAGGCTTTCAACACTCTCTCCTGCTTTAACCACTTCCCCAATGCTCTCCATTTTAACTTTCCCTGCGGTCACTGCAGGAACAGCCCGACCATCTCCGCAGAGCTCCCACGCAGTTAAATCAACCGGAACACAAAAGTTACTGTTGAACCCTTTGTGGTCTCTAAAACCTGTAGCGTTACTCAGGCAAGAGAACATGTCTATGATTAAGCCATCCTGTCTGCCATTTTTAAATATAGCTTACACCACATGGATGGAATGGTTACGCAAGCGGACCTGAAGCGCCAAATGGCGAGAAAGAAAGGATGTCAGTGGTGTTACAGGGCCAGGATTAGGAGTTCTAAATAGCATCGATGCTGAGGCATTAGTGAATAAGCAAGTGCCACAAACAGAGATGTGTCTAGATTAGACAAAGCAAAGCCATTACGATCATCTCTGTTACCTCTTGGACGTAATCAACGGTGCTCCTCTCAGATTTCTACCTCAGTGGGAGCTCAAAGAAGGCAAGCTCATCAGCTTCCTTAGTTGCAGCAGGAGGAGCTCAAACTAATGTTTCTTTGGCGGTCCATTGTATCCAAGCCAAATGGACACAATCCGGACCAGTTGCAACAACTCGGGCAGGTGAGAAAGGGCTCCTACCCAGTGAAATTCGCAAAGCAGGACTCCTTCCAAAGGAGTTCAGTGTTAAGGACTCTTGGACTGCCACCATCTAGAGTTAATCAGAGTCAGGCTAGGGCAGCCCCATGACATTGCCTCCCGCGCCCCTAGTCGACAATAACACCAGGCCTGTTCCCACCTTTCTCCTAAGAGTGTGAAACTGCTCAAACTCTCCCACCTATCAGTTCACATGGATCAGAGGTCTGGGCACACCAGGCTTGCCTCGGGCAATCCCACAAGACATGCCCAATCTCGCCATCCTCCCCTGTGGACACTTACACCACGTCCACTCACAGCTGCCTCCTAAGAATGCCCGCCTGCTCAGCTGCCTGTCCGAACAGCCGACGCTGACAGGCAAGAGCTGTTGCCAAGCAAGCTTGACCTGCATGCGCAGGGCAGCCCCATAGCACTTTCACAGCTGCCTTCCTCGCCGGTTGACACTTACAGCAGGGCTATTCCCTCCGAACGCCTAGGAGTGCCACACTGCTCCAATGCCTCCACTGACAGTCAGGGCTCACAGGCAGGAGCTAGTCCCAGCCAAGCTTCCCCTGCATGCCTAAGGCAGTCCCACAACAGGATAACGGCTTGCCTTCCTTTCCTGTCGACATTAACAGCACCGCTACTCCCGCCTTCCTCCTAGCAATGCCACGTTGCTCAAATGCCTGTCCAACGAGCAAGGGCTGCTGGGCAAGAGCATGGGTATGCGAAACTAGCCTTGGGCAGTCCCACAAGGTGTACCCATCTCGCCTTCCTCCCCCGTCAACAATTACAGCAGGCGTACTCACAGCTTCCTCCTAAGAATGCCCAACTGCTCAGACGCCTGTCCGAACAGCAAGGGCTGCTAGGCAAGAGCTCTGGGCATGCCAAGCTTCCCTTTGGCAGCCCACAGCATATTCCCTGCTCTCTTCTAGGTGAGGGCCTTTTGGACCTTTACATCACGGCTACTCCCAACTTAGTCCTAAGAATGCCAAAATGCTCAGACGCCTTTGCGAGCAAGCAGGGCTCAAAAGCAAGAGCTCATCCCCACCACACAAAACCTGCTAAGCCACAGCAGGCCCACAACACGTTCACGGTTGCCTTCCTCTCCTGTCCACACTTAAAGGATGAGTACTCACGCCTTGCGAAGAAGGCAAGTCGTGAACGTGTTGTGGAGCTGCCCTAAGCATGCAGTGCAAGCTTGCTGGGGCATCTTTTTTTGCCTGTGAGCTCTGGGTGTTCGGACAGTCGTGTGAGCAGTCTGGCATTCTTAGGCAGAAGCTGTGAGTACGCCTGGTGTAATTGTCAACGGGGGAGGATGGCGAGACGGGCTCATTTTGTTGTGCTCCCAGAGACAAGCATGTCGTGCCCAGCGCTCTTGCCCGTGAGTGCCGGCTGCCAGACAGGTGTCTGATCAGGCGAGCTTTCTAAAGCGTAAGCCTGGTGTAATTGTCGACAGGTCTCAGAGGCAAGAAAGCTGGACTGCCCCAGAATTGCTCTGCATGCTTAGGGCAGCCCCGCAATGCGTTCACAGCTGCCTTCCTCGCCTGTCGACACTTACAGCAGGGCTATTCCCTCCAGACGCCTAGGCGTGCCACACTGCTCAAGCGCCTCCACCGACAATCAGGGCTCACAGGCAGGAGCTAGTCCCAGCCAAGCTTCCCCTGCATGCCTAAGGCAGTCCCACAACAGGATAACGGCTTGCCTTCTCCTGTCGACATTAACAGCACCGCTACTCCCGCCTTCCTCCTAGCAATGCCACGTTGCTCAAATGCCTGTCCAACGAGCAAGGGCTGCTAGGCAAGACCCCCGGGTAGCCTTGGGCAGCCCCGCAAGACGTACCCATCTCACCTTCCTCCGCCGTCGACAAATACACCATGCGTACTCACAGCTTCCTCCTAAGAATGCCAGAGTGCTCAGACGCCTGAGCGAACAACAAGTGCAGAGAAGTAATAGCTCTGGGCATGCCAAGCTTCCCTTTGGCAGCCCACAGCATATTCCCTTGCCCTCTTCCTAGGTGCACGCCTTTTGGCCCTTTACACCACGGCTGCTCACAAGCCTTATTCCTGAGAATGCCGGCCGGCTCCGACACCCGTCGTGGCAGAAGTGGATTCAGAGGGGAGAGCTCTGGGCACCACAGGCTTGCCTCGGGCAGCCTGACCAAAAACGTCCAGGTCTCGCTTTCCTTCCCTGTGGACACTTACAGCAGGATCTTCCCATCTCATTCCTGGGATAGGCACAGGTAGCACATGTCTCTCCCACTTGTCGGCACTCACAGGCAAGAGCTCTGGGCACCCCCAACTGGCTTCCGACAGCCTCGCAAAACGTCCCCTCTCGCCATCCTCCTCCATTGATAAGAAGACCAGGCCAACTCAAAACTTCCTCCTAAGAATGCTAGAAGACTCAGACACCTGTCCGAACAGAGAGGGCTCACACGCAAGTGCTCTTCCCAAGCAAGCTTGATCTTCATCCCTAAGGCCGCCGCACAGCATGTTCACGAGGTGGGCCTTCCTCTCCTGGCGCCACTTACAGCGGCCTTTGCTTGCTCTAATTGTGGCGAGGAGAGGCAGGCAAACAGCAAAATTCTGGTAGGGCTGCCTGAGCTATGCTGATCGAACCTATGAGCTCTGGCTGTTCGGATGGGCCACTGAACAGTCTGTCGTGCTTAGGAAGAAGTTGTGAATACGCCTGGTGTAATTGTCGACGAGGGAGGATGGCGAGACGGGCTCGTCTTGTGGCACTGCCAGAGACAAGCTTGTGGTGCCCAGCGCTCTTGCCCGTGAGTGCTCGCTCTCTGGAGCAGGTTCTGATTAGGCGACATTTCTAAAGAGTTAGTCTGGTGTAATTGTTCATGGGGAGGATGGCGAAAGGCGGACGTCCTGTGGGGATGCCAGAGACAGGCTTGTCCTGTGCCCAGAACGCTCGCCTGTGAATACTGATGGAGAGAAAAGCGTTTGAACAGTGTGGCCTTCCTAGCAGTAGGTTGGAACAGGCAGGCTGTGTCAGCAGGCGAAGACGGCAAACTGTGATCGTGTTGTGGAACTGCCATAAGCATGAAAAGCAAGCTTGGTGGGGGCAGCTTCCTGGCCTGTGAACCCTGGCTGTTCGGAGCGCCAGCTGAGCAATCTGGAAGCGTGAGTACGTCTTGTGGAAACAGGGGAAGATGGCAAGATGGGCTGATTTTGTTGTGCTTCCAGAGACAAGCTTGTCGTGCCCAGTGTTCTTGCCTGTGCGTGCCCACTGTCCGGACAGGCTCCAATTCGGCGAGCTTTCTAAGGCATAAAACTGCTGTAATTGTCAGCAGGGCTCACAGGCAAGAGATACGCCAACCAAGCGTGTTTTCATGCTTACGGCAGTCCACAATGCGTCCACGTCTCGCCTTCTTTGCCTGTCAACACTTACAGCAGGCCTACTCCCACCTTACTGCTCGGAGTGCCACACTGCTCAAATGCTTCTCTCCGCGTCAGTACGCACAAGCAAGAATTCTGGACACCAGCTGAAAAAGAGCTTCTGGCAGCTCCAGAAGACATACCAGCGCACCATCCTCCCCAGTCGACAATTACACAAGGCTTGCTCCTAAGAATGCCAGCCTGCTCAGACGCCTGTCCAAAGAGCAGAAATGGGTTCAGAGGGGAGAGCTCTGGGCACGACAGGCTTGCCTCAGGCAGCCTGACAAAAAAATCCAGTCTCGCTTTCCGTCCCTGTGGACACTTATAGCAGGCCTCTTCCCACCTCACTCCTCAGCGTGCCACAGGTATCACCCGCCTCTCCCACTTGTCAGCACTCACAGGCAAGAGCTCTGGGCACACCAAACTGGCTTTCGACAGCCTCGCAAAAAGCCCCCCTCTCGTCATCCTCCCCCTCGATAAGACCAGGCCAACTCAAAGCTTCCGGCTAAGAATGCCAGAAGACTCAGATGCCTGTACGAGCAGGCAGGGCTCACAGGCAAGTGCTCTTCCCAAGCAAGCTGGCCCTTCATCCCTAAGGCCACTGCACAGCATGTTGGCGGGGGGGGCGGGCCTTCCTATCCCGGCGACACATAGATCGGGGCTTGCTGGCTCTGTGGCGAGGAGAGAAGAGGGTAGGCAAAGTGCGAAGCTGTTGTAGAACCGCCTTAGATATGCAGATCAAGTCTGTGAGCTCTGGCTATTCGGAAAGGTGTCAGAGCAGTCTGGCACTCTCAGGAGGAAGTTGTGAGTACGCCTGGTGCAATTGTCAAGGGGGAGGATGGTGAGACGGGCTCATCTGATGGGGCTGCGCAAGACAAGCTTGGCGTGCCCAGATCTCCTGTCTGTGCATTCTGACAGGTGGGAGAGGCGTTTAAGCAGTGTAGAACAAATAGGCGTAAGGTGGAAAAGGCCTTGTGTTATCATCGACAGGCGAATAAGGCGAGACTGGGAATTTTGGCGAAACTGCCCGAAGAAAGCTGTCCTGGCCCAGAGCGCTTACCTGTAAGCCTTTGCTTTTCGGACAGGTGTCTGAGTATTTTAGCAGTCTTCAGAATAAGGTGCGAGCAGAAGTGGTGTTTCGACCAGGTCGCTGTGGGGTGGTAGTCAAGGGCACGTTCTGCGGGGCTGCCTGAGGAAAGCGTGGCATGCCCAGAGCTCTTTCCTATGAAAGCTTGCTGGTCTCAGACCCCTGTCCCAGCAGCCAGGGCTCCAAGGCAAGAGCTTTTCCCAAGCACGCTTGACTTCCATCCCTAAGGCAGCCGCACGACACAATCAGGAGTGGCCGTCCTCTCCTGGCGGGATTACAGAGGAACTTGCTTGCTCTGTGTTGGGAAACGAGGTAGGCAGACTGCGAAACTGTTGGAGAGCTGGCTTAGATATGCAGCTCGGGTCTGTGAGCGCTGGCTGTTCGCACAGGCAGATGAGCAGTCTGGCATTCTAAGGAGGAAGCTATGAGGACACCTGGTGTAATTGTCGATGGGGAGGATGGCGAGACGGGTTCGTCTTGTGGAGCGGCCAGAGACAAGCTTGTCAGTTCCAGAGCGCTCGCCTGTGAGTACTGGCGAGGAGAGACGCGTTTGAGCAGTGTGGCACGGCGAGCAGTAAGGTGGGAATAGGCCTGCTGTATGTGCCGACGGGCAAAGAACGCGAGCCGGGAACGTGTTGTTGGGCTGCCCTGAGCATGCGGAGCAAGCTTGGTGGGGCAGCTCTCTTGCCTGTGAGCGCAGTCGACAGTTACACCAGGCTGACTCCTAAGAAAGTAAGCTTGCTCGGATGCCTGTCCGGAGAGCGGGCACTCATGGGCAAGAGCTCTGGATACACCAAGCTTGTCTCGGGACGGCCCATGGGCAAGGCTGAGTCTCCATCCTCCCTCGTCGACAATTGCACCAGGGGTTCTCACGCCTTCCTCCTAACAATGCCAGCCTGCTCAGCTGCCTGTCTGAACAGCCAGAGCTCACAGGCTTGAGCTGCATATCGAAGGCGGCTCTACAACACGTTTGCACTTTGCCTACCTCCACACAGCGTAAGCAAGCCCCGCTGTAAGTGTCGCCAGGAGAGGGAAGGCCCCCCCCTCGTGAACGGCATGTGCGGCTGCCTTAGGGATGAAGGTCTAGCGTGCTTGGGGAAGAGCTCTTGCCTGTGAACGCTGGCTGTTCGGGCAGGCGTCTGAGCATTTTGGCATTCATAAGAGGAAGCTGTGAATCTGCCTGGTTTTATAATCGAGGGGGAGGATGGCGAGAAAGGGGCGTCTCGCGAGGCTGCCGGAAGCACAATTGGAGTGCCCAGAGTTCTTGCCTCTGAACCCCTTTCTATTCGGAGAGTTGTCTGAGCAGGCTGGCATTCTCAGCAGTAAGGCTTGTATACCTGTCAAACAAGGGTAATATGGGAATTTGGCTCTTCTTCTGGGCTTCCAGATGGAAGCTTGTCCTGCCCAGAGGTCTTGCCTGTGAGCGCTGGCTGTTCGTACAGGCAGCAGAGCAGGCGGGCATTCTTTGGAGGAAGCTGTGAGTGGATGTGGTGTAAATGGCCACGGGGAGGATGGCGAGATGGGGAGAGCTTCGAGAGACAAGCTTGTCGTGCCCAGAGCGCTTGACTGTGAGTACTGACAGGGGCGAGAGACACGTTTGAGCAGAGTTGCACGCCTAGCAGTGCCATGCAACTGCAGTGTCGACAGCGTCTGCGAGGCCTGGGTGTTCGGCCAGTTGTCTGAGAAGTCTGGCATTCTTAGAAGGAGGCATTGAGTACGCCTGCTGTAAGTGTCGACGGAGAGCCGGGTTGTCTCGCAGGGCTGCCAGAGACAAGCTTGGCGTGCCCAGACCTCTTGCCCATGAGTGCCGGCTCTCTGGACAGGCGTCCGAGAGGATGGTTTTCTTAGGAGTCGGCCTGGTGTAACTGTCGACTGCACTCACAGGCAAGAGAGCTGCCCCACCAAGCTTGCTCCGCATGCTTAGCCCAGTCCCACAACACGTTCCCGGCTCGCGTTCTTTGCCCGTCGACACATACAGCAGGCCGATTCCACTTTACTGCTCGGAGTGCCACACCGCTCAAACACCTCTCTCCTCGCCAGCACACACAGGCAAGCGCTGTAGGCACGACAAGCTTGTCTCTCGAAGCCCCTCCATCTCGCCCGTCGACAATTGCAACAGTACACGCACAGCTTCTTCCTAAGAATGCCAGGCTGCTCTGATGCCTCTTGGACCAGCAGGCGTTCACAGGCAAGAGCTCTGGGCAGGCCAGCTTGCTTCGAGCAGTCTCGCAAAAAGTTCCCCGTCTCGCCTTTCTCCTGTGTTGACAATTACACAGGGCTATGCCCACCTTATTTCTAGGAGTGCCACACTGTTTAAACGTCTCTCCCTTGTCTTTTCCCACAGCCATGAGCTCTGGTCATGCCAAGCTTGTCTCGGGCAGTCCTACAAGACGAGTCCGTCTCGGAATCCTCCCCATCGAGAATAAGACCAGGCATACTCAAAGCTTCCGCCTAGGAGTGCCAGACTGCTCGGACGGCTGGCCGAACAACCAGAGCTCACAACGTTGATCTGCGGCTCTCCAACAGGTTCGCAGTTTGCCTACCTCTTCTCTCCACACTTAGAACAAGCAAGCCCCGCTTTACGTGCTGCCAGCAGAGAACGGCCACTCGGGAACGTGCTGTGCGGTGGCCAGAGCCCAGGCTGTTCGGACAGGTGTCTGAGCAGTCTGGCATTCTTAGGAGGCAGCTCTGAGTATGCCTGGTGTAATTGCCGACGGGGAGGAAGGCGAGATGTGGACTTCTTGTGGAGCTGCCAGAAAGAAGCTTGTTGTGTCCAGAGCGCTCGCCTGTGACTGCCGCCAGTCCAGAGAGGCGTCTGAGCAGGCTTGCTTTCTTAAGATTCAGCCTGCTGTAACTGTCGACTGCGCTCACAAGGAAGAGCACTGCCCCAGCAAGCTTGCTCCGCATGCTCAGGGCAGCCCAATTAATACGTTCCCGGCTCCCTTTCTTTGCCTGTCGGCACGTACAGCAGGCCTATTCCACCTTACTGCTAGGCGTGCCACACTGCTCAAACGGCTCTCTCCTCGTCAGTACGCACGGGCAAGCGCTCCAGACATGACAAGCTTGTCTCTCGAAGCTCACAAGAAACCTCCATCTCACCCTCCTCCCCTTCGACAATTGCAACAGGCGTACTCAAAACTTCCTCCTAAGAATGCCAGACTGCTCTGACACCTTTCCGAATAGCTAGAACTCACAGACCTGAGCTGCATATCTAAGGCGGCTCTACAACAGATGTGCACTTTGCCTAACTCTCCTCGCCACACTTAGTGCAAGCAAGCCCCGCTGTAAGTGGCGCCAGGAGAGGAAGGCCACTTGCGAACGTGCTGTGCGGTGGCCTTAGGGATGAAGGGCCTGCTTGCTTGGGAAGAGCTCTTGCCTGTGAGCCTTGGCTGTATCTGAGTCTTCTGGCATTCATAGGAGGAAGCTTTGAGTTGGCCTGGTCCTCTTATCGAGGGGAAGGATGGCGAGAGGGGGACTTTTTGCGAGGCTGTCGGAAGCCAATTTGGGGTGCCCAGAGCTCTTGCCTGTGAGTGCTGACAAGTGGGAGAGACATGTGCTACCTGTGCCTATCCCAGGAGTGAGCTGGGAAGAGTCCTGCTGTAAGTGTCCACAGGGAAGGAAAGCGAGACCCGGACGTTTTTGGTCAGGCTGCCCGAGGCAAGCCTGTGGTGCCCAGAGCTCTCCCCTCTGAATCCACTTCTGCCACGACGGGTGTCGGAGCCGGCCGGCATTCTCAGGAATAAGGCTTGTGAGCAGCCGTGGTGTAAAGGGCCAAAAGGGGCGCACCTAGGAAGAGGGCAAGGGAATATTTTGTGGGCTGCCAAAGGGAAGCTTGGCATGCCCAGAGCTATTACCTCTCTGCACTTGTCGTTCGCTCAGGCGTCTGGGCACTCTGGCATTCTTAGGAGGAAGCTGTGAGTACGCATGGTGTATTTGTCGACGGCGGAGGAAGGTGAGATGGGTACCTCTTGTGGGCTGCTCGAGGCAAGCTTGGCATGCCCAGCAGCCCTTGCTCGTTGGACAGGCATTTGAGCAATGTGGCATTGCTAGGAGGAAGGTGGATGCTGACGTGCTTTTAATGTCGACAGGAGAAGAAGGCAAGCCGTTATCCTGTTGTGGGACTGCCTTAGGCATGCAGGGGAAGCTTGGCTGGGACTAGCTCCCGCCTGTGAGCCCTGATTGTCGGTGGAGGCGCTTGAGCAGTGTGGCACGCCTAGGCGTCTGGAGGGAATAGCCCTGCTGTAAGAGTCGACCGGCGAGGAAGGCAGCTGTGAATGTGTTGCGGTGCTGCCCTAAGCATGAAAAGGAAGCTTGGTTGGATAGCGCTCCTGCCTGTGCCCCCTGCCGACAATTATACCATGCTTACCTCTTAAGAAAGCTCGTAAGTGTCGACCGGAAAGGAGGCGAGCCGTGAATGTGCTGTTGGGCTGCCCTAAGCATGCAGAACAATTCTGGGTGGGGGGGGTCCAGCTCTCTTGCCTGTGAGACCTGTCGACAATTACACCAGGCTTACGCTTTAGAAAGCTCGCCTGCTCAGACACCTGTCTGGCAGCCGGCACTCACGGGCAAGAGCGCTGGCCACGACAAGCTTGTCTCTGGGAGCACAACAAAATGAGCCCGTCTCGCCATCCTTCCGCCATCGACATTTGCTTGCCTTCTTCGCCTGCTGACAGTTACAGCGCGCCAATTCCCAACCTACTGCTAGGAGTGGCACACTGCTCAGATGCCTTTCTCCCCTGTCATTACTCACAGGCGAGCGTTCTTGGCATAACAAGCTTGTCTCTGGAAGCCCCACAGGTAGTCACATTTTGCCATCCTCCCCCATGAACAACTACACCATGCTTACTCTTAAGAGGGTGCTCAGAGGCTTCTCCGGAG